>NW_020438943.1:735801-747465 GCF_000699045.2 Agrilus planipennis
GAAAATCCTATTACGATAAAAAACCAAATCTTAATTAATAATTATCTTAGGTTTTTATGGTTGATAACTACTTAACTGCTTATAAAATTTTATAAATCAACCGAATCGTAAAATCCAATTGCGTTGAAAGCGAACATGGAAGCATATATTTAGCAGGGGTCATAAAGCAGTAGATCGCTTTTTACGGAATCGGATTTTTAAATTTTTTGTGACGACTTTTTGGTTTTACTTTATCAATATGTTAGTTCCTGTCTATAGATTTATAGGTTGATTTAAGTTCCTGTCTCTTCATATACCGAGTAAAGACATGACTCTCTATTTGCTATTGTACATTCGGATTAAAAAGTCCCTTATTAGTAGCGAAGCAATCTACTGACGATGCTGGTAGTAGATGCAAGAGTTGTAGAAAAAGACATTTAACGAATATTAAAACATTTAATTTTATTAAGAAGTACTTACATATTTGGGTATGTAATTCAATTAAAATTGTTTTGTGTATGTACTGTTTGTGTTGGTACCCTATAATACTGATTCTCTGTACTGTTATCAGTTTTGGCTCATAAATTATTCGGAACAGTTACAAAGCTATTTATTTTTGAATTATAAATTATTGTTTTACAATTCAACGTTATCTGTGTAATCGTTTATTTTAATTTTTGAAAATGCAGCCTGCGGCGCCTCTTTGTTTTTGAAGTAACAGAAATTCATTAGATACGCATGGTAAACAAATTGGTAACAGTGGTGGCGTGGTGTAAGGGTGACAGAGTCTCCGGTGGTCTAATTAAAAACAAAAAATCTATTTTTAAGTATCGTGTAAAATGATTTACTATTTTCGTCAAAGGATTTGAAAGCACTCCAGGCTTTGTCACTAGCCCGTTGCTTTGTAAACGAAAATAATAAAAATTACAATTTGGACCCGAATTTGTAAAAATAAAATCCTAACAGAAATAAATTTACTGGGTATTTTAGTTGATATTACAAATTAAATTGTAATAATTAGGAAACTTCAAAGAAATTTTAAAAAAACATGTCAACATTGAAATTATTACATAAATTACCTAATAAATTCTACTATTTCTATAGCAAACTAAAACAAAAAATCATCATCAAATTAAGGAAAATCAAACAAATTATTGCACCTATAATTATATATTATTTTTGACAAGAAAATTATAAACATCTAACTCTATTATATAAATAGTTTCAAAATGAAAGTAAATTCTGTACAATATTCGTATAATTCTGTAAAAGCTTGTTATAAAAAGTGGTTCAGAGGAATGTAGTGAGTATATTCTAAGTACCCATAAGGTCCTATTCTAACAGCTCGTTCGCGTCCATTCTAAGTGGAAAAAAGTCACATTCTTACAGATTCTTTACGATAAATCGACAAAAACACGATAAGACGTGAATAGCTAACACGTTGTTTAGTCAGTCCAGTACGTTTAGGCTTTAATGAATATGTTACATTTATAACAATATATTTCGGTAAAAATGCGTTTTAAACTTTGTTCTTTTGTTTATACGGCGTAAAGTGATGTTTGAAGTGCAATTTACTGCAAAAAAATGCATTTGGAATAAACATTTATAAAATAACCGATTGAACTTTCCAATTGTCCAAATATATATATGTAATGGACGACTGATATTCTACATTACTACACTTCCTTTGTCTTCACATCCAATGGGTGAGTTACAAAAATAATTTTCTGTGTAATTTTTATACCTTACACTAAATTGTACCATTTTCATGATAATAATAAAATGGGTTAGTAGTAATAAAAAATTTATTTAATTATGTACGTATTTGCTACACATTTTGCAAACATTTATCGATTGTAGTAGAAATAATAAGAAGTAATTTTCTAGAATCTAGACAATAGTAGATACATTTTCAAAAATTTTAAAATTTATTCATTTCTATCTATTTTTGAAGGAACTGTTGAATTAGAAACACTGATATCTATAAAAATACAAGAATTTATAGTTATTTATTACATTCATTTTTTTTGTTGATGATGCTCTTTGATATGTAATTCTAGGACGTTAATTATCTCCTAACACTATTTAAACTAAAATTAATGATTTCAATCTTTGCCATTGTCTGGGTTTCGCCTGCATGAAGGGTTTGCAAAATATCAAAATTCGTTTTGTTCCATATACAGGTAAAGCAAATTATTTAATCAAACATTTTAATTACACATTTCTTTTTATGATGTATCACTAACGAAAATCCACAATTTGGTATAATGTAGACTATGATGTTTGACTGGAAACTGTTCCAAATTTCTCTTTTGATGATTCCATGTAATAGGATATCATTACCGAGATATCTGCATGCTGCAAACCTGTACAGTGTATAATACTCATTGGAACCCCCGTTATTCCAAGGAATTACCTATATGAATTTCCAATTGTAAAATTAAAATTTTCAAATTTAATGGCGCTGTCAACATCCCAATTTAGGAGGATTCTCAATTTTAAAATGGATTTTGCTTTTTGCCTGGTACCTACTTCATAAAATGCGTTGGTTGGATATACAAATCGACTCTTTTGGTTCATTTACTAAAATCCAACTAAATGCATTTAAATTACATGCGTTAATTTTCTGATATAAACTATACTTTTCTAGTCCTTGTCTATTTATGTAAGTCATCATAAGTATTGAATTATAAAGAGGTGGTGTTTATGGATTGTGCTGCAGGATCCTGTGCAAAAATGGTTTTTTAAAAATATTTAACCGTTTTAATTCGAGAAAAGACACTGATGCCAAAATAGTTTGCTTAGCGTGAAAGATCAGAGCCAAAATAGGGTTGGAAACAATTTTACATATGTAAAATCACTTTATATCAAAATATTTACAACCCCATTTTGTTTCCGATCTTTTACACATTGTAATAAGAGAAAGAAATGGAATACATAGTTTCTTTAGCTTTGGGTTCATGTAATAAGTGAAGTTTTTCCAAACGTTTTCTAAGAATTTTGGATTATACACCACAATATCTTGTAGTTTTCAGTTTTACACAACTGGCGTATATCAATTCGGTATTGCTTTTGAGGCTGTTTTGTCGTAATTCATACAATTGCGTAGTTCCTTGCTAAAGGTACGATAAGTGGTGACTTGGCAGGTGCTGATGTCAATTTGGAACTTCAAAATTCCATGAACTATGAGATTGAACCCGGAAAACGATTTCGATCCAATATTTTAGATTATCCGTTTCCAAGGAGTTTAGAATTTTTGGGGTATCTTCAGTTAAGCAATTAGAAGGAATTCATGGAATGTCTCATTGACCCCTCTCACTATATGGTCTAAACATAATAATTTTTGCTTTTTAACATTCAGAATTACTTCTCTGTCCTTCATTCGTCTTGACACTTCGATGGTCTACCTACCTGTCTATCCAAGAAATTTTCAACATTCTGCCGTATAACTATATTTCAAAGGTCTGTTCCTTCTCAATGTCCCTCTTTTTCATTGGTGATGCCGCTAATCAAGCCGTAGTACAGAATTGACAGTATGTAACATTTCATGAGTCGAACATTAACTTCTAGGCTTAAATCCTTACTGCAGAATAGGAAGATGAAATTATTGAATCAAATTAAAATGGTTTAGGATTTTACATCCCTTCAGTTTTAACAGATGCCATTCTCAAACTAACCGAAGTGTATATGATATCTGTATCATTGCATATTATACATATCCGCGATCGTTTTCCTCAAATGTTTACGTCGTCGTCCCCCGTCCCATCTTTCTGCAGGGGTTAAAAGCTGGGAGCTTATATTATTGTCCCTATGAGTGAGAAAAGAATATCGGGTTGAGTTGTGGAAACGGATCACCTCAGATTTACGTCGTCCTCGTCGGTGAATCGTTTCCTGTACACAAGTCCAAACCCAGCCCGGTTCTACTCGATCCTGTTCGTTCGGTAAAATAAAGAAAGTGCAAAACGACATTGACATCCTATAAAAATATGGCCTCCGATGTCGAATAAACGGACTCACTTACCTCCCAGGATCGAATCGGGATCACGTTGCACTCTACGGCAATCGCTCGTCGAGAGACCGAATAAGAAATCCAACGCAGGGAGAAAAATTGCGGCAATAAAAACCCTGAACGGGCATATTTTAAGGGTGACACCACCACTATGACTACCACATCTGACGACCAAGATCTCACGTAAGCGTTACACTCTTTTATGACTGATAACATACACCTATACAGCCTACAGTACATAACTGTCAATTAGGTCTGAATTACTACCTAGTGTCACCACGCAATTTATGTAATTTACAGTCTGGAGGTACAACTTACCGAGTGCAAAAAGATTGAATAAAAATTATTTTTTCTTATACATATCCTAGAAATAGGAGAGAGTGTGTACATAGAATTCGCATTAGATTTATCTATCTAGGAAGTTAGATAATTCAGGATAAAACAAAGGATAGCGCAGGGTCGAGTTTCATTTAACAAATAAAAGTCACTCCAATGTTCCCGAATGGTTAATTTAGAAATTTGAAAAAAATTAAGGTCCTGTTCACAAATGGCTAAAGATGTCGGATGTTTTAGTTTTAGGAAAATGCGAAAATTAGCTTAAGATAAGAATGAGTGGAGGTGCGTGTCCAAACAGTCTTAGTTAGCACTGGTAACCTTATGATGATCCTACGTATTAAAACAAATAAATGATGTCGGGGAAAATCAATCAAACTTTTTAACAAAGTTTTATTGCTCATTTCTATTAGAATTATACGAGGGCGGTTCAATAAGTACCCGTGTTAGAAATGAAGACACCTTTTTTTAAATCGTTTTATTTATTTTTCAACATAGTCCCTTTTTAGAAAGATACACTTCTCCCAACGTCCCTGCCATTTTGTTAACCTCTCCAAAAAATAAGATTTGTCGAACTCTCCAAAATCCCCCCTGTCTCGGCGATGACTTCCTCGTTTGAGTTAAATTTTTTTCTCGCGAGTCATTTATTCATGGTAGGGAACAAGACGAAGTCGCAGGGAGTCAAATCGAGTGAGTACAGGGTCTGCGAACAGCAGTTCATAATGTAATTCATGCAGTTTTGCGGCAACAACTCCAGATGAATCTGCCGGTGCGTTATCGTGTTGAAAACGCACCTTCTTTTTCTCCAAATGCGTCCGTGTCTCCTTCAATTTTTTGTCGAAGCGGCCCAATAACTCACTGTAGTATTATGCAGTGATCGTTCTTTCTTTTCCTAAAAGATCCGTAAAATGATTTCCTGGGTAACAACCTTTGCAAGGCTTCCTGGTCGCTCCTATCAGAAACGAATCTTCGCCCACGTTTAAATTCGTTGAAGCAATATCTAACTGTGATCATAGATGGCGAAATGTTTCCATAAACAGTATCCGCTTTGTTTTTATCTCCTCGCATTTTTTCCCATCCAAAACAAAAAGCGAGTTACCGAACGATACTGCTCCTTTTCCATCTTAGCAAAAATAACGAAACACGTCTCAGTCGAATTGCTGCCAAATCCAAACTAACCTATCAATCAGTCTGAAATTTGTTTTGGCGTGGTTTGATAGATGGCAGCACACTATGACAATACCAATTTCCCTCAGGAACGTCCTCTGTCTTCAAACACGGGTACTTATTGAACCGCCCTCGTACCAACAAATGTCAAAATATTGAATATAGATATACCAAACAGGGAAAATGTTAAAGTTTCTTAATCTTAATCGCTTAATTACCTCTAGCTTGTATCATAAAACTTATTTCCTCTCATCGTAATTAACTTGGTGCGCGCCGTTCAGAAGGTAGATAAAATACACGGTATCATTTTGCGATCTTAATGTCGTACTATGAGACGGCGTCGACGTGGATCAAAGCGTCGCGACGGGCGTCGAGATGGCAAGTCTTGATGTGGTCAGCGAAGCGAAAATTCAATTCAAACTTGGTCGGTGTCGGGTCTAGTGGCGGTGGCACCTTGTTCTTTCACCTGGTGCCCGAGGCTATCGTTCTTCTGTCTCTACTCCCCCGAACAAACCAACTTGGAAAGTATTCGAGCGTGAAAGTGATAACGGGTATCAGGCAGGGTGCGGTGGGGCTTTCCACCTACCTCCTAACGCTTAACTTCTCCGTGAAACTTTCTACATTAACCCTAATGACGGCTAGCAACTAAAAAGTAGCCAGAGCTACAGTTGCAAAGCGTGCGGTTTCAGGTGTAACTTGAATTATCGTAAATTTTGTTAGCCGTGCGTCTAGTCGCTTTCCTATTGGGGGTGGCGGTTCATTTGTTCGTACTCTAAAACTAACTGACACCATTGTGGCTAAAGTTTGTCATAGTTTACTATACTAAACAAACCCTCTGTCTAAAACACAGTTAATTTTCTTTCTGTTATTTGGAAGGGAGTCAGACAAGGATGCACATTATCATCGCTATTTTTTGACTTGACAACGTCTTATAATTCGATGGAGCCCTGCACGCACGAAAAAACATTACTCATGCGGCGTTACCTCGCTCTGAGGCGTTCCATTTAAGGCTTGAAGTGCAAGCGAGAACGCGGAACGAGCGACAAAGAGGCACAATCGGCCTCCGCGTTCNTATCGTTCGAGTCTCTCATACAGAGACTGTGAGAGATCCATAAAAACACCTAGGCAATAACTGAGAGACTGTGAGAGACGCTCTCAGAGACACTGAAAGACTCTGAAAAACTCTGAGAGACTGAAAATTTTTGTCTAGGGCTGTGTAATAAACAACTGCACATATCATAGCTCATCCTCTGTTAAAGTGTAGATTTATTTTCTATTTTAGGTTCTTTACAATTCAAAAGTTTATTACTCGATTTAGTAGGTCGTGAATAAAGACACGTTTTTGTCAGGTGTCAAGTTACAAATTGGGACATAAGTTGTAAGAATTAAGGGGTCGCAAAAGCAAGAAAAATATGTTAGATATCAACCAATCTTGGCATCGAGTAAAAAAGAAGAAGGAAAAAAAAATGAGAAAGACAAGTCGAGACGGGTAGATTTTATTATCAGCCACGACATTTTGAAAGAGTCCCTTCTTAATTCGTGCTATTCGTTTCTTTCAACGAGAGGCACTCAGCGCCTTGACAGGTATTAACTGTCCCACCTTATCCCAGCGCCGTCGCGGCGCACCGCGCACAGATAGACGCTTTTACAATTCAGAGTAACAAAGCCACGTCTCTCCGCAGACACAACTGAAAAACGCAATTTATTCCGTCGGCGCAGGCGGGGAGGGGCAGGTGGTGACAGGAACAACAAGAGGGTGGTGGAAAGGGTGGCAGAGCAGCGGCAACACACCGGGGAAATACCATCACCACCGCCAATGAGGAAAAGAACAGACATAAGCGGCAAGGTAAATAACTGAAGAAGAAGCATTAGTCCTTTTTTTATCTGATTAACTCAAAACGGAACTGCAACCTAAAAAATTGGGACAATTGAGTCAATTAACTGTTTTCAAAGTGTTGAGTCCTCATCAGGCTCTTAAAAAAAGGGACACGTATACAAGTTTATTTCACAATATTAGTGTTGTCGATCATATTAAATTGTGGAGATGTTATAAATTTTTTCAATTTCTAACCCCACTTTCCTAAATGCAACAGTTAGGAATGTTCCAATTAGAGAAAGTTCGAAAGGTCACATTTTTTAATTTTTATTTCGAAAACCGTCTCGACGAATATTATCCAGAGAAAAATCGTCAGTTATTAAGTAATGCTCATGGGTAGAAAAGGTTAGAAATGAAGAGGTATTAGAAAGAATAGGAGAACAGAGGACTCTATGGAAGTCAATAAAAATAGGCGAGTTAGGTTGGTAGGACACGTTCTCGGGCATGAAGGTCTGGTCAAAGACATATTAGAGGCAGAAGCAGTTGTTAGGAGGGGTAGAGGTAGACCTAGATTAGATTACTCTTCGCAAATAGTGAAGGATGTGGGTTGTTCTAGTTTTAGGGAAATGCGAAGTTTAGCTCAGGATAGGAAAGAGTGGAAGTGCGTGTCCAACCAGTCTTAAGACTGACGACCTTATGATGATGATGAAATATCTTGTGCGTGTTTAACCAGTCTTAGGATTGACGACCTTATGATGATGATGAAATATCTTGTACGTGTCCAACCAGTCCTAGGACTGACGACCTTATGATGATGATGAAATATATTGTGCGTATCCAACCAGTCTTAGGACTGACGACCTTATGATGATGATGATGATGATTTATTGACAGATCATGAAGTCGTCGAGATACGTAGTCGATTTTGTGTAATAACGATTATTTCTGTTCAGTGTAGTTTGTCTCTGGAATCCTTTAATAAAACGTTTGCAGGATGTTCACCTGCAAAAGTGGCCCTTTTCCCAGTTTCGCCGAGACAGATAATATCCTATAACTCATCCAAGAATTGATGTCTCTTACATTCAACTCGGAAATACACAGTTCCTCAGAAAAAGTCACCCTTAACAGGATTCCATCGTGAAAACGGCGCTGTTAACCCCCCATATGAATTCGAACTTTTTGCCATTTTTAACATCGTCCTGCGCAACATTTATGTTTTTATACTACAAGTATCACCACAAGTTACATTTCCCTTCGGCAAAAAGAAAATGAAGACGTTTACAAATTTTATAGTCTAGAAAAGGAAAAACATATTTATACAGTTTGAAACATACCATAGCATCAAAAATTAATGTTAAATTTGGCCGCAAATTTAGGTAAAAATAAGAGATGTCGTATATTTTCTGTATGTTCAATCCAAAACCGGATGAAATTTTGTCAAGAGAAGAACGAGGCGTTTCGGCTAAAATTAATAATTTCCAATTAAATCCGTTCCGTTAATTCGACCAGGACTGTTGGTTTTGGCAGCCGCGTCCCGGTGCATTTATTTTTGGTACCTTGAACAACTAAATCATTGGATTTTCGCTTTTGCTTTTTGCCCGTCGACGACAGCGGCAACCAAGCAACCAACGACAGGTACAGAAAACTAACGTCAACGTGTTTGGGCGTTCGCCAATTACATACTCCACCGATTGATAAATTTTAAACTATATACTTACATCGGGCGAATAATTAATTAGGAAGATCGGTTTTGAGAGTGCAATTTTTCAACTTCGTACAAAACCAAAGAATACTTAATGGGATATCATCTTAACCAAAGACAATACTTCAAAATCGACAAAAGGTCAGATGAACAAAGTAGATGAATGTTACATGAGAAAACACATTGCATGGATCAATAGATTTAAACAAAATGGAAGCGGTATTGACAAAAGAGTATTGTATGAAAATAAATAAAAGTAAAACATAAATACTGGTATGCAAAGGAAGAAAAAGTAGGCAAAGAATGTAAAGATAGGAGACGAAAAATTAGAAAAAGTTTCTGGGAAGTCAGATAAGTCAGGACGGAAGGAATAGTAGGGATATAAAACAGAGGATAGCGCAGGGTCGAGTCGCTTCTATGCTCGCGAAAGGTTAATTTAGAAATTCGGAAAAGATTGATAAAGGTGTATGTTTGGAGCGCGGCGCTGTACGGATGCGAAACGTGGACGGTTGGCGCGGCGGAAAAGAAAAGGTTAGAAGCGTTCGAAATGTGATGTTACAGGTTAATGATGAGGATACCGTGGATAGAGAAGGTTAGAAATGAAGAGGTATTAGAAAGAATAGGAGAACAGAAGAATACTCATGGAAGTCAATAAGAACTAGGCGAGATAGGTTGGTAGGACACCTTCTCAGGCATGCGGGTCTAATCAGAGACATATTAGAGGCAGAAACAGGAGTTAAGAGGAGTAGAGGTAGACCTAGATTAGATTACTGTTCGCAAATAGTTAAGGATGTGGGATGTTCTAGTTTTGGGGAAATCCGAAGATTGGCTCAAGATAAGTAGGAATGGAGGTGCGTGTCCAACTAGTCTAAGGACTGGCGACCTGATGATGCATGTAAACGAAACGTTTGTGTTGGTTCTAAATTAACAAAAACCTTACTACCCTCTAGGCTCTGATTTCTTTATATTAGGAATTATATCATGGGAAAGAAATAGATGCCAAATAGTTTTGTCGTGTGTTGGTGTTATCGGTTGAGTTTACTTCGAGCAGTTCTCTTAGCCTGCCTGCCACGTTTTCACGGAAACAACGGCGCTAATAAATTGCCCCGGTCCCGAACAAACATCACCAAATTGCCAAGAAAATTACCTGAGCGCCGCGACACGAATAAATTCATTACGACCGCGTCTAATAAACGTTGTTTATTTATTATCATCGCAGCCGCGCCTTCTTTATCGCGTCGCATCGCGTCGTCGACATTCTCCACCCGGCGTTTCGTCGCGAAAATCGCGGGAACACGGCACGTTCGTCTTTTCGACGACCACCTCTGCAATTGCCTGGTAATTACCGCACTTGGCACCTGATCAAACGTACCGACTCGATATCAAAGTGCCCCGATGATCACCTATGAAGACGCGAAATTAGAAATGCGTGTAACGCGGCGCATTCCCGTCGCAATTGGCATTTGCGGCTTTTAATAAGCGTGGGTCTTCCTTCTTCGTACCTTATGAATTATTTATGCGAGTTGCTAATTTAATGAGTGTCTTAATGCAAGTAATTGCGGTCCAGTATCTATTTAACATTCTTGTGAAGCAATATTAAACGTTTACAGGTGTTTTACGAATAAAATACGTACTGAACTAAATTTTATAATTACCTGCAGGAGAATTTTGGTAACACCTAATTAATACCTAAATAATTTAGCTGCATTTGAAGCTTTTAATTCTCAGTCAGTAATAACAGAAAAAATCTGGTGTTTTGTTTCTTTTTTTTATTCTTCACTCGTGTTAATTCATAACTACATCTATTATGTGATTATGTCAAGTCTAATTATAGTTTTAATAGGATAATACTATAATATACAAAACCTTTATTAGTAACAACCAAAAAAAACCTTTTAAATGTCATTAACTTAAGCACCATTCACGTTAAAATCTCTGTATGTCATTGTTCACCGTTTCCTTTAAAATTTAAAACTTCTGTCCTGTTTCTACTGTACATCTAATACTCAATAATAATAATGGCAATGTATAATAAAATGCTTTTGTCAATATAATTAAATTAAATAATTTCGGAGTCAAAATCATCATGACTAATCAGACCGCAGAAATAAAAAGATATTTGTTCTTTGTGTTCTAAAAAGATGATCGAATATTTGCTTTTATTATCTTTCGTTTATTTAACAGCATTCCTTTGTTATTGTTGCAATTTTATTATTTGGAACAAGAACAACAAAAGTCAATCATATCAATTATACTACAATGTTTGTACTATAGATAAAGGCATCATACGCCGAAACATTTGTAGAGTATCATGATTGAAACATAAAAACGCAATTTATTTATTTAAATGTAAATTTTATTAAAGTCAAAAATATCATCTTTTTTAAGCCTAAATTGGGTACAAAAAATCAAATATCGAAATCCGTCACCTACATTTAAATAATAATAATATTTATACAAAAAAAATCAAATACTACACGAAGAAAATGGAAAAGGAAAATATACCTAAATATTAAAGGGATTTTTACAGTTTATCCCACTAGTTCGTTGCATCGTAAACGAAAATAATAAAATACATTTTGAACCCGAATTTGTAAGAAATAAATCTGCTGGGTATTTTAGTTGATATTACAAATTAAATTGTAATAATTAGGAAAC
>NW_020438943.1:751523-753947 GCF_000699045.2 Agrilus planipennis
TATTGTATGAAAATAAATAAAAGTAAAACATAAATACTGGTATGCAAAGGAAGAAAAAGTAGGCAAAGAATGTAAAGATAGGAGACGAAAAATTAGAAAAAGTTTCTGGGAAGTCAGATAAGTCAGGACGGAAGGAATAGTAGGGATATAAAACAGAGGATAGCGCAGGGTCGAGTCGCTTCTATGCTCGCGAAAGGTTAATTTAGAAATTCGGAAAAGATTGATAAAGGTGTATGTTTGGAGCGCGGCGCTGTACGGATGCGAAACGTGGACGGTTGGCGCGGCGGAAAAGAAAAGGTTAGAAGCGTTCGAAATGTGATGTTACAGGTTAATGATGAGGATACCGTGGATAGAGAAGGTTAGAAATGAAGAGGTATTAGAAAGAATAGGAGAACAGAAGAATACTCATGGAAGTCAATAAGAACTAGGCGAGATAGGTTGGTAGGACACCTTCTCAGGCATGCGGGTCTAGTCAGAGACATATTAGAGGCAGAAACAGGAGTTAAGAGGAGTAGAGGTAGACCTAGATTAGATTACTGTTCGCAAATAGTTAAGGATGTGGGATGTTCTAGTTTTGGGGAAATCCGAAGATTGGCTCAAGATAAGTAGGAATGGAGGTGCGTGTCCAACTAGTCTAAGGACTGGCGACCTGATGATGCATGTAAACGAAACGTTTGTGTTGGTTCTAAATTAACAAAAACCTTACTACCCTCTAGGCTCTGATTTCTTTATATTAGGAATTATATCATGGGAAAGAAATAGATGCCAAATAGTTTTGTCGTGTGTTGGTGTTATCGGTTGAGTTTACTTCGAGCAGTTCTCTTAGCCTGCCTGCCACGTTTTCACGGAAACAACGGCGCTAATAAATTGCCCCGGTCCCGAACAAACATCACCAAATTGCCAAGAAAATTACCTGAGCGCCGCGACACGAATAAATTCATTACGACCGCGTCTAATAAACGTTGTTTATTTATTATCATCGCAGCCGCGCCTTCTTTATCGCGTCGCATCGCGTCGTCGACATTCTCCACCCGGCGTTTCGTCGCGAAAATCGCGGGAACACGGCACGTTCGTCTTTTCGACGACCACCTCTGCAATTGCCTGGTAATTACCGCACTTGGCACCTGATCAAACGTACCGACTCGATATCAAAGTGCCCCGATGATCACCTATGAAGACGCGAAATTAGAAATGCGTGTAACGCGGCGCATTCCCGTCGCAATTGGCATTTGCGGCTTTTAATAAGCGTGGGTCTTCCTTCTTCGTACCTTATGAATTATTTATGCGAGTTGCTAATTTAATGAGTGTCTTAATGCAAGTAATTGCGGTCCAGTATCTATTTAACATTCTTGTGAAGCAATATTAAACGTTTACAGGTGTTTTACGAATAAAATACGTACTGAACTAAATTTTATAATTACCTGCAGGAGAATTTTGGTAACACCTAATTAATACCTAAATAATTTAGCTGCATTTGAAGCTTTTAATTCTCAGTCAGTAATAACAGAAAAAATCTGGTGTTTTGTTTCTTTTTTTTATTCTTCACTCGTGTTAATTCATAACTACATCTATTATGTGATTATGTCAAGTCTAATTATAGTTTTAATAGGATAATACTATAATATACAAAACCTTTATTAGTAACAACCAAAAAAAACCTTTTAAATGTCATTAACTTAAGCACCATTCACGTTAAAATCTCTGTATGTCATTGTTCACCGTTTCCTTTAAAATTTAAAACTTCTGTCCTGTTTCTACTGTACATCTAATACTCAATAATAATAATGGCAATGTATAATAAAATGCTTTTGTCAATATAATTAAATTAAATAATTTCGGAGTCAAAATCATCATGACTAATCAGACCGCAGAAATAAAAAGATATTTGTTCTTTGTGTTCTAAAAAGATGATCGAATATTTGCTTTTATTATCTTTCGTTTATTTAACAGCATTCCTTTGTTATTGTTGCAATTTTATTATTTGGAACAAGAACAACAAAAGTCAATCATATCAATTATACTACAATGTTTGTACTATAGATAAAGGCATCATACGCCGAAACATTTGTAGAGTATCATGATTGAAACATAAAAACGCAATTTATTTATTTAAATGTAAATTTTATTAAAGTCAAAAATATCATCTTTTTTAAGCCTAAATTGGGTACAAAAAATCAAATATCGAAATCCGTCACCTACATTTAAATAATAATAATATTTATACAAAAAAAATCAAATACTACACGAAGAAAATGGAAAAGGAAAATATACCTAAATATTAAAGGGATTTTTACAGTTTATCCCACTAGTTCGTTGCATCGTAAACGAAAATAATAAAATACATTTTGAACCCGAATTTGTAAGAAATAAATCTGCTGGGTATTTTAGTTGATATTACAAATTAAATTGTAATAATTAGGAAAC
>NW_020438943.1:756545-766149 GCF_000699045.2 Agrilus planipennis
GGTGTATGTTTGGAGCACGGCGTTGTACGGGTGCGAAACATGGACAGTGGGCGCGGCGGAAAAGAAAAGGTTAGAAGCCTTCGAAATGTGGTGTTATAGGCGAATGATGAGTATAACCTGAGTAGAAAAGGTTAGAAATGAAGAGGTATTAGAAAGAATAGGAGAACAGAGGACTCTATGGAAGTCAATTATAGGCGAGATAGGTTGGTAGGACACCTTTTCAGACATGAAGGTCTAGTCAGAAACATATTAGAGACAGAAACAGAAGTTAGGAGACGTGAAAGTAGACCTAGGTTAGATTACTGTTCGCAAATAGTTAAGGATGTGGGTTGTTCTAGTTTTAAGGAAATGCAAAGATTAGCTCAGGATAGGAAAGAGTGGAGGTACGTGTCCAACCAGTCTTAAGACTGACGACCTTATGATGATGATGATGATACATCGAAGACGCGATCAACATCATTAAAGACAGTACAACTGTAAGGATAGATATACAGGGGCAAAAGATTAGATTGCTTAGATTTGCAGATGATATAGCGGTATTAGTATCTAACTGTTAATGAAAACTGATCTGAAGTGAAAATACATGCAAAACAAGAAGCGAAATGGTGATCAAAACTTTAAAAATATAAATATTTTTATCTTATAAAACTTATACATATTGTCAAATGAGATTAATTCAAAGGAACTTGTATGGTTTAAAGCCCCTATATATTTTTAACGAGTTCCAGAAACTTTATATCCTTTTTTTCCCTTGAAGTCCCTTATTTATTGAATGCACCATTAGGGAAGTTCTGAGGAATTGTTATCCCGAGGCGATTTTCGTTTAAATATAAGGGAATTAAAAGCGTTTAAAGGTAAGGTGTCGACGAAACTCTTTGTCCTTTCAACCATGAATTCAAAAGCGTCGCATAGCTATGGCCCCTGGCTCAGTCGTACACGCTAGCAATTTAATTTTGAAATTTTTGGCCACGATTCCGCCTGCCCTTTGTTCCGACCTCCACCTGAATACATACCGTCGCGACGCTCTCTTTATAATTGTCGAAACACATATGGATAAATGCGCGATAGTTTTTTAGATAATTTTAGTTTGCCACTAAAAACAAAATTTTTATTATTGATATTGAAAGCCATGTTAGGCTATTTTGTCAGGTCTAATGCAGTAAACACAATAATAACAATTCTTTATGTTATTATGATTTTTGTATATGATGTTCAGAATTGTTGTCTATTTTTCATGAATTATTAATTATTATCATTAGGTCAGTTCTAAGGTTTGTTGGACACGCATCTCTACTTTTTCCCTCCCTGAATTAAATTTTCCATTTCCTTAAAACTAGAACATCCCACATCCTTAACCATTTGTAATCTCAAATCCTCTTAGCTCCTGTTTCTTCCTTTAATATGTCTCTAACTAACCTTTCATCTTGTCTCTTATTGCTTCTTCAGTTATTTAAAACCACGTTATGGTTATTACCCCTTTTTACACCTGCTTCTGCTTCTAATATGCCTTCCTTATTGATTTGCAAACGGTAATTACTGTTCTACGTTACTTTTTCGAATATCTACTCCTCTCAAACCTTTTTCATCCGTTGGATTTTCAATGTTTTTATTGTTGTACCTGTTAAAAAAGTTTGCCATTGAGAATTTAGGATATAACACCGGCTTCCTTCCATTTATCCTGCACTACGTACTTTTGTGGACACACTGCAGTCCTTAATTCCAATTATTAGACTTGATTATAGCTTTTATTAATTCATGATGTGTCAGAAAAAAAAATCAGTTTTCTCGATACAGGTAAAACTTAAGCATGATGGCTAGTCAGAGACATTAAAAGCAGAAACAGGAGTTAAGAGGTGTAGAGGTAGACCTAGATTAGATTAGATTCTAGTTTTAGAAAAATGCGAAGATTATCTCATGATAGAAAAGAGTGGAGGTGCGTGTCCAGCCAGTCTTAGGACTGGCGACCTCATGATGATGAGGTAAAACTTGCACAGAGTGGGCACTTTTAGTTTTATCAACGATTTTATTTATTTAATGGCGTCACAATACCTTTGGCTAATACTTTAGGACGGCGTTAGTGTGACACGAACCTTAATCCAGGAAAACGTGCAGGTTTGATGGCCTGCGGGCCGGAAGAATTGAAAACCATTACGACTGATGAAAGAAAAGTTTCTGAAGGAAAGTTTGCCAAGTGCCACGGGCTGCCGCACCCATTTTAATATACATTTCGCTCCCGATCCTTGTACGACTTCATTTTTAACGCGGCACCACTTAATTTTCTTTCAAGGGCGAAACGGAACGTTTGATTCCGCCACCGCGACGGACGCCGTTGCCGTCGCCGCCGCCGCGACGCCCCGTTCCGTGTCGCGTCTCGCCATTGCTATTTTACGAGGGTAGGAAATAATAAGGAGCTAATTTTCGGCTACGGCAAGAAATGCGACAATAAGGAGGACCATATTGCCTAACGGCCCGGGTGTCGCCGCCTGCCCTGATGCCTGCTCGCGACGTAAAAAGGTGAAGAGATTTTTAACCTTTTTCTAATTCGCTCCGTTCGTATTTTTTTTTTATACAGGAAACGACACCGAACCCGCGTTTTACTGATGAGAATATAAAAAGGTACGCTACATTTAAGCTTCAACGTGGAGCGTTAAACGGAAACTGAAACTGAAAAGATTTTTTTTTATAAAACACATATTTTCACTGTAATAAATAATATCTACTTGCAAGGGGTTTTCTTTTCGTCAAGGTGTATTAATTTTATGACACATAAAAATTGTTTCATCAACCTCCGAAAGCCCGTAAATAAATAAAAGTAAAACGAATACTTTTCTGTAGTTGTAATTTGAGATTTTTCTACATTTTCGACCACTTTCAATGACTGCCGCTGATTAGAAGCGAAAAAATTAAATATGAGACGTAGACAGTAGGTAGAGGAAGGTATAGTTGAGACGTTTAAAATTGGCATAGTCCGCAATAAAAATGTCGCATTTACTTCCTTATTCGGTTATCTCTTTTCACTTTGTTTGTACTATTCATGAAGCATTTCCTAACTTAACAAGGGCGTGTTGAAAACGCAACAAATGACAATGTTCCAAGTGGATAATTTATTGTGGACTTTGCCAATTTTGATCGTCCTAACTGTAGGTACTTACCTATAAAGTAGTAGCTAGCATGCATACAAAGATAATTAACTACGTGTTATAATCGCTCAGTATTTAGCTGCTTCCTTCATGCCTCGCTTCGTAATGGGTTTCGTTCGCTAAATCTCTACCATACCTGAATATTCATACAACACGCGTTCCAGTTTACTTAATCATATATCCTTCATCCCTCTAATTGTGTACACGATTGCACCCCCTCCCCGTCTTCTTTAATCATCCCGCTTGCGACATACCCTTCGCAATTTGTCGGAAAACATCCACCAACAGCCACGAGAACGGTTGAATTTAGTAGCACATGCCAAAAACGAAAACTATTACTGCTTTTTGCCTGTTTGTCTTAATTATATTTATTACTATTTGGATTTTGCTTCTGTCTCAAATTAACTTATCTATGAATAAGGTGTGTCTTACATTTTATTTTATTCAAAACTCCAAATCTGTAAAAGTAGAATTTCTGAAAAATTGTAAAACTAACTTATACTTATTAACAGCATTTTTAATTAAAGCTTTTAACAAATCGTTTCGAAAACATCTAGTTTTCACATCAAAAAAATCAAAAAACAGTGGAAAAATAAACATAATTAATAATTAATTCGAGACGTAACACAAGGTGTAACGCGTTACGTTCGGGGTTTCTGGAAGTAACAATAAATACCTGTCTAAACCACCATTTGATGTTTTATTAATTAATACCAATTGATTTTAAAAATTAACGATTTGTCGACAGCGTGACGTACTCGTAAAAATAAACAGCATAATAATAAAGCGTTTTCTAACTTAACAAGGGCGTGCTCAAAACGCAGCAAATGACTACAGTCCCAATGAATTTTGAATGAGTTTTAATGGTGGACAAATGTCCTCCCTTCCCCTCTCTTTCTCCTCCCTTCTCCCTACAAAGATTATAGATAAAAAATCAAAATTGTGTAGATACATCATTCTCAAATCGCCACTAAAATGGAATTCATTCGTGACATCGACACCCTCAGGCATTTTTTAATCCTGTATCCTCTCCTGTCAAGAAAATAAGAAGAAAAGACATTCTGGTGTTCGTTATCCTGGTTCGCACAGAACAAAGAACTTGTCAGCGTTAGTAATAATGGCTGACAGAGAGACGACCGACCGACCAAGCGACGCGACGGTGGCGTTAACGTTGTCGAAGTTAGGCGAAGGTGAAAGTAGCAGGGAAAACGAAAAGGTAGCAGGTATTAGGGGACCGTGGCCGAGATATGAGGGTGGTTGGGGTGAAAGACGCGGGCAAAGGGGGAGACAAGGTACGAGGCAAAGAAGAGACTACGTCGAGGAGATGTAATGGCGTCCCCACTGATAAAAATAATTGAATCACTGGAGGATACAAAGCAGAAGGCTGATGTGCCGTTACTTCGGTGTCCTGCACTGACTCTCATCGCGATAATTGGATTCGGGGTTTTTTCTTGAGAAAAATCGATGAGAACGGCTATCAAAGTGCAACGATTCAGTTAATTAAAATGAACTGTGAAATGCGTTAAATTTTCTTAAAATAATGTACCCCTATCATCAGTATTAATTATTGAATTATATTATCTACGTTGGACATTGTGTAAGCTGTAGCTAGAAAACGGTAGGATTTATAGGAAAAATTCTTTCACAGACGGATGTCTCGTGTTGCAGTGCGAAGGTCATAGAATGTCTGCGGTCGCATTCGGTATTGACGAAAAATTCAAAACTTTTACATTTTATTTTCTTTAAATCTTGGTGAAAGAATTTTTGCGCTATCTTTAATAGTTCGCCAGATATGTTCTCCTAATCATTTAATTCTCGATTTCAAACATAATGCTTGACCAAAACTTCCGACAGCTATAACATTGAAACGGAATCTCGTAGGTGGACGCTTTCATTCTCGACGTAGTGCACCGTATCTCTAGAAAATTTTAGTAATACTGCCATGGAGATCGAATCATTCAATCCGAAACTATGCATCATTTTGTGGACTCTAAAAAAAACGCTTAAACGAACGATAGATTTATGAAAAATCGCCCGGTTCTTTGATTACTTTTTGATGTTTTTTTCCATTCAAAAACTATAGCAAGTAGATCTTCTATTATAGTGTAAATATGGGCATTAAACCTAAGCAAACTTGTAGGTGATAGAAATATGAAAAGAACTAAATACAAATTTGTAAAATAAAGATTTATTTCGGAGTTGTTATTCTCCCTCCTCGTCTTAGTGAGTAAATCTCACACATCACTTATCTGTTGCTACGTTTCACATTTGCTACTTTTCTGTTTTAAAGTATCCTAATATCCCTTCATTAAAGTCCAGAAAGATACTGTCATCACTGCTACCGTTGACGATAATTTTATGAATCATAATAACAAAAGCTGTACGGCTCAATCCTCTCATGAATCAACAACCCTTCTCGGTGATTAGCGGCATTAAGGTCCCTCTTTCTACCTACATCCTCCCTCCCTTATCGTCCTCCCGCTTCCATCGACGCCAACGCTTCTGCTTCCTCGTACACCTCGTCGTCGTGATCCTCTCTCTAAACAGCTACTACTCAGCTGCGTCTTTGGGGTCAGCCTTTGTTGGTCTGCGATCGATCTGTGCCATGATGCGTGACACCTTCGCGTTCTTTTCAACTTGGCCCTCTCCTTTGTGAACGAAGGGTGCCGTCCCCGCGCGTCCCTACGTCCCCTCTGACGAATCGTCGCGTCAGCGGGGGAGTTACACCTGACAAGGCACCCTGGACGCCATACCTAACGAAATACACCTGACTCGTTATTTCCATTTCACCTTTAAACCGGTCTAAGCTGGGGTTGTTCGACAATAAAATGGATGGACGCTAAGGGATATAAAATGGAACCGGGGTGACAATCACGGAACTCTCATTTTATAATGGTAGTTTTGATGTTTAGTTAACATTTTTAGAATCACTGAATGGTTTTATGATATTAGATGACCTAAAACACAGATCTACATAATTCCAAAACATTTTTCTGCAATTTTCTTCTTTTTGTCAGCTTGAATCCGAAGCATTTCTGCGTACATTTCAAATTTATTTATTACTGCAGATCGCGTAAAAAAAGACACCGTTGGAAGACGCGTCGACGTCCTGGTGGCAAGTACAACGTATGCGCTTGGCCACGTACAGGCGTCGGGACGCGCAGAAACAATAAAAACCGCCGTCGTTCCGGCTTAAATCATTTTCGCCAAACTCATACGTTACCTACACCACTACTAGTGCTACTACACGGCTTCGACGCGTCGCGACGCCTGGCACATACGTACATACGTATGTGGTATATATGAGTAACGACGCAATGGCGGTGGCGACAGGTTGCACCGGAAAACTCGTCACCGACCGACGACGCCTCCGACGCCACGGTATATAACAATACGTACAGTTGGCACTCACACCGGGAAAAAAAAATAAAAATCGCGTAATATTTTGTAAGCAAAAATCCTAACCCCGTATATTTATGTCTTGTACAATTTTATTTTAGTACACTCCCCTACATGGTCTTCATAGAGAAAAAATCTGAAGGTACCTGTCTAGATGTAGACCATTCATGTGGAGAATGGTACACAATGTCAGATCGATGTGTACGAACTGCCTTAATAGCCGTAACGTAAAGTTATTTATGGCGGCAGTGGCTCGCGGTTGGGCTTTGATCGGAAAAAAAATTGAAAAGCACAACCAACTTTAATGGACGTTGAAATTATGGTAGTGTGTCAAATAGGCCCTTGATTTATGACAGAATAACAGGTAGCACACGAGTACGCTACAGTAAAAGCGAAATCCGTTTGTGCACATCGCCCACGCTGTACCTTTCTCTAACTGAATGGAATATACCTAATGATTTTCTAGCGTATTAGTTTTGTCTATTGTTGACCAAAAGAACTTTGTTTGATAGGAGACCTTTCACACTAAACGAAACGAAGCGGGGGCTAACAATTTCGCGTGGTGTTCGAGGTTTAAAATTAGTACTCGATTAATTTCCATGTAACTCTGATTCCTTCACTCTGTTTGAAAATTTCTTTTGGACTACAACTTGATAGTGATCAATTAGATTGGAAAATTAAGAGGCGTTTGTAGGACTCATCCTTTAAGGAGACTGTTGCTGTGTTAAATAAATTTAATACTAAAATATTATGAGGGTTTTGAACATGGTCCAACATCTAAACCAGTATGTTGAGTGTAGTAATAATAATAATTCAACAAAGTAGTTTTATGTTTTCCTCGAAACAAGAAGTAACAAAACGTATTATTTAGTGCGGCGTACATTTTAAATATTGTTTATAGACTTGCAGTGGCAAACATATCAAAAACGTCCAATAAAAGTAGGCTGAAACTGTTCCGTTGTCGCAGTCTGTTCGTAGTCCGGCCAATTTAACTTATTTATTACGACGTTAGGAGCGTGGAGAGCGGTCTCACGAATTCGTACCGAGTTATTAATTTGCTACTCACCGAGCAACGCCATCTGTCTTTCGCACGAATTAGATGAACTTCGTCTAGAGCACATTTTCGCGCTGCACATACCTGCAAAATAAAAGAGCTCAATTAGAATTTATCAAAACGTGGAAGTAAGCCAGATGAATGTACCAATTCATTATTTTAATGAACCTTTCGCTGCGCTCGTTTTTCCACTTCCTTATCGGGCAACTCTGCGAAAGACTTGACTTTCGGAGTCACACGAATAAGCTTTAACAACATTAACGAACAGCGACCTTATCGCACAATTTACATTGCACGTTTTACCTTCAAAAACCGTTAACAAGCACAAAAACTAGTGAACCAGCGAAGGTATCTATCCGAGTCACTTTCGGAAGGCGAAGTCGACAATAAACTATTGGACTGAAGGAAAAAACTATAAACCAGAAAGAAACGGTAATCAAGGTCATTCCATGTCGACTTGTTTTTGGAGGGTTGTATGTTATATGTTATGTGCTCCAAAAAGGTAGCTAATTCTACACTCCACACTCCAATCCAATAATTTACAAGGGACCTCGCCTTTCTGAATTGACTTGTGTGTTTAATGTTTATCTACCTTATCGCACAATTTAAATTGCACGTGTTATCTTGAAAGAGCGTTAACAAGCACATGAATTGGTGAACCAGCGAAGGTATCTATCCGAGTCACTTTCGGAAGGCGAAGTCGACAATAAACTATTGGACTCAAGGAGAGAACTATAAACCAGAGAGAAACGGTAATCAAGGTCATTCCATGTCGACTTGTTTTAGGAGGGTTGTTTGTTATGTTATGTACTCCAAAAAGGTAGCTAATTCTACACTCCAATCCAATAATTTATAAGGGACCTCGCCTTTCTGATTTGACCTGTGTGTTTAATGTTTATCTACCTACACAAAAACTTTAAATCATGCGGAAGAAGATCAAAATTGTATTGGTCAAACGCCACGCAACGTCATGTAGAGAATTAAGGCGCACGGGTTTGAATTTGGGATTCAGGTCAGCGGCCGTAAAATTCAAATTAGAAACCAGTGACCGAGAACAAAAAGATAATCCGTTTTCCAGGACCGTATCCGCCACCTTTCTACCTACGTACAAACCACCTACCTCGTCCTCTAGCCTCTCACTTGTGTTTATTTATTGGAATAGATAATGCGCCGCTTGAGATGACCGACACAAAGCGGAGGGCGGCATCGGGGGAAATATAGTAATATAACCAGGGCGGTGCAGGGAAAGGTACGGTGTGAGGGACGCGGGACGACGTCCCTTTGATACGAGCTTGATGTAATAAAACGTTGCTCGGTTATCGTTCCGATTTCGACGCTCCACTGGCCACTCTGTAGGGACACGAGAGAAGCAATAAACTTTAATCTTTTACTCCACGTGTCACTCGTGGGTGACCACAAAGGTAATAATGGGAAATGCGACGCATAGCGACACGACGCTCTTGCTCCGACAGCAATATCGGTAAGATGGGCTTTAACCGGACGGCCAGATATACACCACCATAAATTTCCGATTTAAGTGGACATATTTTAGGACAAATGCACCCTCGTTTTGTCTTTGCGAAATATCTAGTCGGGAATTTTTCGGGTTAGTTATCCCGTTCAAAAAGCTACGAACATATTGGAGGCTAGCCTGGCTAGTGTTAGTACTTTCTGGACCCTATGAACCACTAAGTGGTACTATCTTTAATAACTGAACTTACACTGTTTCTAAAACAACATAGGTGGCTAGTATTAATTTGTTATACATCATTTACTTTGTCTAGCGATGTGCTCCTTCCAATATCTTGGATGCGCACTGGCAAAATCATAGGTATGGAGAAAAAAAGCTGATTATACTCTCGACTCTTGTTCATTAAAGATACTTTTTCATACAGTACCTGCCAAAAGTTTTGTTCAATCGTGAATAGTAGTGCGAGTCGAAAACAAGCGTTAAAGCCTTTAATATGTCTTCAAATATAAATAAACATCTCGTTGATATTTTCAGTAGTAA
>NW_020438943.1:771570-804236 GCF_000699045.2 Agrilus planipennis
TAGGTTAGGTTAGGTTATCGGGTTTTGTTCAAGTGACCACCCTCTTTCGATCCCCCACCTCCACCCGCTTGAAAATATTTTTTTACTGAATTTTATTTGAATTATAGTGTATGAAAATTGTCAAAATAATCAAGTTTCAACCCCATAACTTTTTATGGGGGTGAGACCGCCGCAAATTTTTTGTGGGGTTTTACTCAGGTGACCAGCCTATTTTGATCCTCTACCCTATTTCGATCCCCCCTACCCCCACCCCCATCTAACCCCCATAACTTTTTATAGGGGTGAAACCGCCAGGAACTTTTTATGGTACAGTGGTGCGGGAGACCTCTTCTTTCGATCTCACCCACCCCCGATCATCATCTAGACATTTACCCCTTTTTCTTTATTAGTGTCCGCTGCAATTCCCACCTGACATCTCTTTTCTTCAACAACGTCTGTCATAAGTAAAAGTAGGCGTTCTGTAAGTAGCAACCGCTTTAGTCTAGTTGGTAAGTTGAAAGAAGATAGTAAATGCAACAGTTTTATTACAGACAATGTCAATTTTGAACGTTCAAACTATACTATCTTTGTGCAACTTCGTAGGTAGGTGCTATGACATCGATTCACAATAAGGTTATTTTTAATAACGATGAAGTAACTATTATAAATCAAACCGACTAAATATGTACTACCTAGCCTCCTTTGTTTCGAAATGAAAAATACCGCCGGCAAGAAAATAGCCTATTACGTTATATTACAAGAGGCACTTAGCTGACTTCACGATTATTTTTGGAAGAGCAAGCTGCGTACGTTTGTTTTACATATTTACATACATGCGTGCTTATATGTGTACAGCCTTTGTATATTTGTGTACGTGTAATATCTTGCGAAGGTAAGAAATATTCGTGGATTTTGAACAGGTATTTTTAGAGGTCGCCTAATCGTGCTTTTCATGTCGCGAATAATTCATTACCTCCGAGCCGGCCGAAACGTGTATCCCTAATTGCAACGACACTGCTTTGACTAAAATACGCACCCTGTCATAACATCACACATACCTGCATAATTCCTGTAACACCGTGCCAAATCGCACAACTCATATTCACAATTGGGAAATATAGAAATTCCTTTGAGCACAATTTTACTATCTTCCTTTCCTATGTTGTAAGAATTCACCCTGCATATAGACGTTAGAGGTCATTCAGAATGTCATAGGCCATGACTTTTGCCTGCACAGTAACAAGAAAAAACTCTCTTTAAATTTCTATATTTTTGCTTTTTAACAAAAATTGTCATCATTATTTACAATTTATCTAGATTATCTTTATCTTAATCTATTTATGCAGCACACGATTAAATGCTTTTGAAATGTACAAAATAAATGCAGTAAGATCCGCCTTTCGTCCATTGCGCTGCCCATGGGATTCTGAAATACCTCTACATATAGGTACCTACTTATCATAACAACACTAAATCGTATATCATATCGTTATTTCCCTTTATGATATATGTACATACTTCTCCTACTCTGAATTTATGATAACCAGCAATTTCGACAGTTTATATACTCTTCAATATCCAATCAGTTTGCAAACTACCCAAGTATAGTTAGGACTATAAAAATTGGCATAGTCCACAATAAAACTGCCACACTTACTTTCTTCTTTCACCTTAATAACTAGACTAGAGCGGTTCCTAATAGAATTACTTACGCCAGACGTTGTCAGGAATATCATGAACATAGAAAAGAGATGCCAGGTAGGAATTGCAGCGGGCACTAATAAAGAAAAAGGAATAACATGACACCAATGAATGTGTAACAGAAAGAGATGCAGACAAGCAGATTCTGAGCATGTTATCAGTTATGTAACGTAGTAACCGTTTATATTATTTCCCGAAAAATTGATTAGTTTCATACCTACGCTTATACTTATATATTTCTAATGATCATCTTTAAGAATAAACTGGGATGTTAACTGAACGAAATTGGTTGAAAAGGGCGGAAAAATGAGAGAGGCGCCCAATTATTCAAGACGCATCTCCCTAAATGCTGAAAACAACCGTGAAACGATGATAAATTACACGGCGAAAAGATGAGTTTTTAGAGTTCATCGACGCAAAGTCGCTATGAATTTGTGTATACATCAAAGTCTAAAAAGCTCCATCGTTCGTTTCATTATCTCTCACTCGAGACTCTATACTCTAAAAGACGCCGGCGCCCGTTCGACGACGTTACCGTCAAAAGTGACGCCTTTCAACAAACACAAATGCATCTCTTCGTACATAAAGAACTAAATGTTACAAACTCATTCGTTTGAAATCAAAAACAAAAAAAATGTAGTATTGTGAGAAAATCGCCCCCGACGTTTTACCCCCTTTAAAACAAAATTCATCTAAACCATCTTAAATTTCATTTCGATTTAGAAGAGCTCAGGAACAATCGGCACAGCTTTTCAATCGAAAGCTGCCCCTGCTGTTGTCGACAACGTGGACGCACCCTAGTCGCATTAATTCCGTCCATTTATCGGTCCTTTGTCCTTTGTACATCTGAGGCTTGGCTTTCTCCCTCGACGATAGTCCGGTAGCTCACCTATTTCTCATTACGACCCTCCACCTTGTCGAGATCCAATTTAATAGCGGCAGGCAGCCCAGGAGCAAGGTGGTAGCAGCTCTGGACACTGCGATAACAATAACGATAGTATTTGCACTGTCGATACAGTTCGCTGCATGTCCTTCGAGAATCTCCATCATTTCCGAAAGGTTTTTAGATTAAGTCAATAAGGCACATCCAGCGCAATGAATTGAACGATCTGTATCAAGAGTTATACTTCATTTACTTTCTCTAGCGATGTGCCCCTTCCAATATCTTGGATGCGCGCTGCCAAAATCGTGGTTAAGGAGAAAAAAGGTCATTATACTCTCGACTCTTATTCATTAAACATACTTTATCATACAGTACCTGCCAAAAGTTTTGTTCAATCATGAATAGTAGTGCGAGTCGAAAACAAGCGTTAAAGCCTTTAATATGTCTTCAAATATAAATAAACATCTCGGTGATATTTTCAGTAGTAAATGGTACCGATAACAGCACATTTGAGCAATGCAATTGTAGTGGATAAAATGGTCAATTTTNGAGTCGAAAACAAGCGTTAAAGCCTTTAATATGTCTTCAAATATAAATAAACATCTCGGTGATATTTTCAGTAGTAAATGGTACCGATAACAGCACATTTGAGCAATGCAATTGTAGTGGATAAAATGGTCAATTTTTCCGTGCAGTACTGTACGGATTATACGCTCCTCACCGGTTAAGAGTTGTCTTCTTCCTTTTCTGGCCTAGTGCTGTTCTTTTCTACTTTGCGCCGGTCAAACTGAAACAGAAACTAAACGAAGTATGAGAGTGTTAAAAAGAGTTTAATGTTGACACATACTTCGATTATCCTTTCGAAATTCCTTCAATGAGATGTATAACTGCCTTAATTTGGTTTAAGGAGGGTTGTAACCCTTTGCTATATTATCATAATCACTGTAACGAATGATACAGGTAGATGTAAGCGGAACATGTCTACAAAATAATTGCTTTTCTAAAAACGGCGTCAAAGAAGATTAACTGGTAAACGGTTGATGGGAATAATTTGAAATCCTTTTATCAGGTGTTAGCTGTTTTGCCGAAGGGCGAATATTGGCAACCTGAGTTAGGGAAAGGATCAGCGAATTCCCAAATCCCAGGGCGAATTTGATAGATAATTACTGCTTACAGAGGACAACCATGCTTCAAAGGGGTTTCAAATTAATCTGGTTACTTTGCACGAATTTGGCTGGAATAATGTCCTTTCGATGTTGTCCTGTGCACTCCTTTGCAGTTACACGAAGGTAATTACTACAAGGGGCACTCACTGTACACGAGCAGCATAAATATATCGAGTTTATTTGAAAAACTGATTGAGAAAGCATATCCTTTATGACAGAGATTGACAACCAGTCAATTGCGATCGACTTGTCGATTGTGGGTTTTGATTTTGGACAAATCGACGGTTTAGATTCGATTCACAGCGGACGGGGCCATCCGACACTTTTGTTTTTTAGGATTCGGCCAATAATTTGGTCATCCCTGGTTTAAGGTACTTAGTTTCCCCATTAAATCTGATACTTATTATCCAATATCGACCTTAGATAAACTCATACTGTCTTGAAAGTTTATTTTGATAAGTTTAAATGCCCCTTAAATTGTAATTGTTGTTATCCTTGATCTTTGATACCTTTCTGGCAGTAAGTATTGTTAAATTGTCTTTCATCAACGACTCCAATATAAACGCCTTTTGAACATCCTGCTAAAACTCTTTTCAATCGCCCTTGTTTACAGGACTTTTTCTTCTCTTCGTTCCAGTAATAAGCCTCAGATCGAGTTAATAAATTCCATCGCACACGATCTCAGGGGAATGCCGCTGACGACGCTACCCGCTGTCGACGTCGTCGTCGATTCTGACGTGCGGCGTCGTCGACGTAGCGTCGTTCAGTGGGGTTTTTACGATGAATCGTTACTAAAAGACAACTACCAGCTGTCTATGTGCTTCCCCTAATATTTTAAATTGTCTTTACATTTCATTTAAATTGTATACGAATCAAAGACAAAATTAATAATTTTCTTATTTCGGTCGTCGATGATGTTTTATAAACTTTGTATTTTATTTTTTTTTGAGGTAGACATAAGTTAGTTTAACTCACAAAATGTCGTTACAATTGAAACCTGAAAGGATCAAAGACTATCTACCAATCATCATGAAATCGTTAAGACTTAAAATCATTAATTGATTATTAATTAATTAATTATGTTGTATTTATAATTAAATAGAAGTAAATACAACATAATTAATTAATTAATTGATTATTAATTAATTAATTATGTTGTATTTATAATTAAATAGAAGTAAATACAGACTAACGTCCTGTGTAGGTTCGCACTACCAAATTTATATACTTCTACTTGCGGCTGCACAGTTACTTCTTATCGAAATTAATTATTTACTAGATAATGAGAAGTTACACTACAGCATGTCCCACATTCTTATCCACTTGTTAATATACCAATTAATTAATGTACTAACGTAGATACGTATGTTTGTAATGGAAATTGGTGCAGCTGAGACAGCGAATGATAGACAGAACATTCTAGTATATTAGCTGACTATTAAAACAACCGATAAAAGAATTAAACTAACGAAGC
The DNA here is from genome assembly GCF_000699045.2 of Agrilus planipennis. Classification (NCBI taxonomy): domain Eukaryota; kingdom Metazoa; phylum Arthropoda; class Insecta; order Coleoptera; family Buprestidae; genus Agrilus; species Agrilus planipennis. The sequence continues at coordinate 776,774 of NW_020438943.1, forward strand.
TGTCTAATTATCAGGACGTTGTGGTTTAATTTTGACGTGTTTAAATGTCAAAATTCGGCTACGGTTGGGTTAGGCTATAGTGAAAAAGGTTTCCTTGATTTGCGTATGTATATAAGTAGTTTACACCATGGATTAGTGCTACGTACCAAGAGATTCGGTTAGACTAGGATAAGATTTGAAGGATGCACATTATTAATATGTGGCTGCTACAGTATGTCCCACATTCTTCTGTAATAAATTACATTTATGATGAATGTAATGATAATGATCAGTATCGTTTAGGTATAAAGATTCAACAAAGGCATAGTACGTATATTTATTAGAGGTTCATTGGTCTGTTATGGTTATGATTATTGCCTTAACTACCGTCGCGACGACGTGACACGATGAGTGGTGAGCCATGGAGGTGCCGGTGCTCTATTTACAATTTCTTATTTACTGCCGGCCATAAAAGCGTAACGGGGGTCCTTAAATTTAATTTTACGCCGCGCCATCCGTAGCTCTCGTAAAAAGATATACACGGTTAATTTTAAAACGCACTCGCCAATTCCTCCCCTGTCTCCGCGCCGTCTTTCACTCGTTCGCTCGTAAACAATCGCAATCCGGCAATTATCTGCCCGTTATCCGCGGAGAATGGGCGTTTACCTACAACGATCTGCGAATTGGCAGGTAAATACACGGATTTGATATCCAGTTTGCTAACAAAATTGTTTCAAATATTTATAATAACAACGCAACCATCGCGTATCATATATGGTCTAATTTCGATATTCAGGACGTCATCTAATTGGAATTTTCGGTAAAGGTCTAGATGATGGCCGCCGAAGGGGGTGGGGGTAGGGGGGATCGAAAGAGGATGGTCACTTGAACAAAACTCGATAACCTAACCTAACCTACCCTATTGATAAAGATATTTAAATAATGTTTTATGTAATTTTCTCAATATTTTTATGTATTTTTCATTAGTTTTACCTTTGAATATTGTTTAAGAATGACTATATAAATATTTACATCCCTAGAAATATATAAAAATTGGCATATTTAACTTAGAACCCCCATAACTTTTTATGGGGGTGAGACCGCGACGAACTTTTTATGGTACAGTGGTGGGGGAGACCTCCTCTTTCAATCCCCCCCCACCCCATCATCTAGACCTTTACCGAATTTTCAATTTTGACGTATTAATCAATATAAACCCACGGTTAGGTTTCCTTGATGACTGCTACAGTATGTCCCACATTCTTCTGCGATAAATTATATTAATCGCCTTAACCACTGTCGCAACGTGCCTAAGAGGGACCTAATAATTAATTAAGTTTCATACTATAACACCAACATTAATTATAATTTCCTACTTTGATATAAATTTATAAACACAACCTTTTGTAGAGTTCTTGAAATTTGTTGTAAAAAAAAGAACCTTCACTTAATTGATGAAGCTTCTGTTTTAATAATAACGTAGAAGTTTATTTGGTAGTTTTCGTCGTCACGCGAAGCACGAGCGTCGTATCTAGACGCCCTCGACGCCCTCGTCCTCGACTAAGTTCTGGTACAGGTGCTAAAAAAACGAGAAGATGTGAGTCGCCCAGCACGTAAAAGTCGAGTCACGTAAAGGTAACACGGTGCGAAACAAGGCAGTGAGTGATTAGGTAACAAATGAACTTCGTTTTGCGCCGTGTTTGTTCTTAGGGGGCATGGAAAATTAAAAGTCCTTTCGACTGGGAGATATCCCCTACCTACCTACCTACCTACCTGCTTGCTTGCTTGCTTGTCTGCCCTTTGTCCTTGCTGATGTTGTGCTGTTGTGAGTAAATATTTCACGATAACAACACGTTTCTCGCTGACACCTCGAGTTCCAGCAAATTTTGTCGCCCAGGTTTACGTTCAAAATATCAATTGGGCAATTGGACCCGTCACGTTCAATCAGAAACTTTTATTGATCGATTTTTATGTTTCGGGAACGTGTCTTCACTGTAAAGTCGTATATTGGTTTTTCAACCTGCATTAAAAAATAAATAACAAAACTAAAGGGACATTTTGGGTAAAATCGCTAAAAATATTATCAGGGAAGACTACTGGAACGAAGTTTACAACTAATGCACTCCAAAAAACAGCAGATTCCCTATTTTGTTTCTGTGCTACTAAAATTAAAATTATTAAAAAGACTAAAGATCTTTTAGGACTAAAGGGGAAAATTGCAAGTTAGATATCTACTAAGAAATTCGTAATTATTTGTTAACTTTTACGTTTATGATCAAAAGGCTAGTAAGGTAATGAAGTTTGAACTAACTTTATCTCTTTTTATTTTCAGAAATTGTAGTGGTGGATCAAGGAAAAAGCCTCCCCAAAACCAGTAACTTCTACCGGTGAGTCTTTTTATATCTATATATGTACAATATCCTTTGGATAATCACATGAAAAAGTTTTAAACAATTTGAAGCGTTTTTACTCATAATGCAGACAAATGAAGCTTTTAGAAACACTTATTCATGTCTTATCTGATGGTGTTCCGCAAGGGTTGACGCTCGGTCCCTTTTAATGGGTAGCATGCAATTTAACCGGAGGTTGTATAGGAAAAGTACGTGTTTCAAAAGAGAGAGAGGGAGAGTAAAAAGGTGAAAAAGAAAGTAGGCACAGCTGTCAATCGTTCGTTTTGTTAACCCTGGTCTTGAAAGTCACGATGCATTTCCAAGCAATTTTTCTAAAAATGTCGTGAAATAATCATTTATAATATAAACTACATAATTTTATTAGGTGATGAACTCAGCTTCAGGTGTTTATTCATTGAAATAAAAATACATTAACAAAACATTTCACTTTTTGGAAAGGTATTACTCTTTTAACAAAATTTGAACTCTTTTAATGGTGTTTAAACACTATTATTAAGAAAACTGTCGAACGAATGTTATTGATTTAAAAGTTACAATTTAGTAAAATTTCTATTACTTTAAAAGTTTCACCAACTTATGTACTCTGAAAGCCTTGGCTTATCTAAGTCACGTCTTCGAATTTCTGACTCTACCTGATAACTTTACTTCATCTTCTAAGCTGCATCTTGAAATTCCTGATAGCTTATTCAAGTTGTGAACTGAAATCCTTGATATTCCTTGAATACTTTAAGAGTTTCCCTGACATAATCGAGTTAAATCCTGGAATCCTTTAATTTATCTCGTTGAAATTCTGACTTTCCTGATACCTCTAACATGGTAAACGTAGCAAATTTTTTCGGGCTTAACAACTACGGTGAACATTATCAAAGGCGATGAGGTAAGGACTGTCTAGAGATACGAAAGACAACTTCGACCGTTACCTCATCGCCCCTGATTATGTTCACTACAGTTGTAAACGAAACATCAGGAATTAATTCCAATGGATCACGACCGAAAAATTTCGTTACATTTACTTTGACCATCCCTGAAAGCCTGCACACTCCGATTTCTAAGGTCGTCTCTGAATTTTACATGCCAGAATCCTTAACCTTCCCTGAAAATTCGAAGAGCTTCCCATACCCATCCCAGTTACATTCCTCAATCCGTGACTTTCTGTGATTACCTACTCTAATAGCTTCCCTGAGTTATTCAGATCACTTCTTAGATTCTGTGACTTATTTATTTGACCATCTAGGTTTGAATTTCTGTTTTATGATAAACCTGATAAACTCAGGTACAATAAATTTTTTTCATGGGAAAATTAGTACAAAATATGTGAAAACTTTAATCAACACCAAACTGTAATATATTAACGCATATTACTAGTGAGTTATATAGATATCGCACACCATTAGAGTCGTTTTATGCATTATTTAAAGGCAGTAGATCACATGGGGTTTGCATCTTAAATTTTCGCGTTCATTTCCATTAATTTTGTGAGTGTGCCACCACTGGCGGGGATAAGTACTAGTACACCTTAATAATCTCGGTAGCTGCGACCTGGTATCCAGGTTCGCGCCGGTAATAAATCGCCACATTACGGCTAATTCTCCTGGAACTACCGATAGATGAAGTTCTGCAACCTGTAATCTCTAATAATTCGCAACTAACATTAATTATCGTCGTCCTGGGGAGAGATAATAGACAAAGGAGAGGGTGCCGAGAAGGAGGCTGCTGCCTCTGAGGTCCTCAATGCCTTCGCGACAAGTTATAAGCCATTCACCGAGCTCTCTCTTGTTTATAATCTATCATCATTATCGCGATTTAGAGCAAATAAGTTGGAGACGTTCCCCGAACTGGATTCTGTGTTTTCTCACCTACGCCAAAGTACAATTCCTTTCTCTCATCAATTTCAAAAGTTGACACAATTAATTTTAAATGGTATTATCACTTCCTATTCCTAAAAACAAGCCTAACGTTACTTGATAGTAATTTTTGAAGAACCTGGAACTTTGTGGCCATTTCTCAGTTCTCTGCCTAATAACTATGCGAATTTCTTGGAAGAACGAAATGGTTTGGCTAATATGTCTAACAAAATTGGCAGTAACAAACAATTACTACATGACCAATCCGAAGGTAACAGTTTTCAGTCTTTAGATCTGAATCCTTTCTAAGTTTTACATAATGAAACCAATAATATTTGACGAAACAGTAGCTTCTTTCATATCTCATCGTCATTATCATCATCACAGATATCATGTCATGGAGTCGTCAGTTCTGACGCACCTCCACTCCATCTCGAGCTATTTCCCTAAAAGTAGAACATCCAACATCCTTTTTGGGCCTACATCGGCACATCATAACTCCTATTTCTGCTTTTAATACATATGTCTCTAACTAGCCGTTGATGTCTAAAAAGGTGTTTAAATCTAAAATGTTAGTAATAATTCTGTGAAGGACATTCAATAATTGCGTAAATTTAATGCCATTGGACCATTTAAAAGTAAGTACCATTACATTGATCAAGTGCAGGAAGCAGTTACGGTCTGTCAGATTAAATTGTTAGAACGACGTCCGAAATAACGTATAAAATAACCATTTAAAACGGATAACATTAAAGCCTGCGTTTCTCTGCACCTGTACTTATTAGCACCTAACCGAAGTGACGATGACGACGCTTTGCGTCGTGTCGGTGGCGCGACGCACCGTGCGGCGTCGCTCGTTTTATTCTTAGCAAAATCGCCCGACACTTAGAATAATGTGCAATATTAGGTTTCCGGAAAATCCACAGTACAAAAACTTATTCTGTGTACATTGACGTGAATTTTAAATGAGAATGTCGCCAGCATCGTCCAGGAAATTGTTTTATTATTGTTTATTTATTTCATAGTATAAATAGTTAGACCCTTGTTAATATTAATGCTTACCGTTCTGGAACATACTGTGGTGTTGCGTTAGAGTGAATACAAGTTGAAATTACGTAGGACATAAATAATTGAGATAATTGAAATAAGACTAGAACGTATAAGATGTGTTATGCCATGTTATATAACACATATCATTTTAAGTCCAGTCCAGAAATCCTGTAGATTTAAAAGAAGAGCGCAAATCCTACCATACATTAGATTGTAGATACTGTTCTTCTGGATAGGAATTTTTGGTAAATCTAGAGTAAAATAGACCCTATTTTTTATTCTTATTCTTTATTGAAGGTTTTGATAGATTTGGTTGTTTTCTCCTTAAACGTATCATTAATAATTCAGAAGATTTTACTGATTTGTTGATTTCTTGTAGTATAATTTCTGACTTAGTTTCTAAATCAGCAATTTTGAATTATTTAAGGTGGAAGAAAACAGTTGGAAAAAGTGGACCGGGTCTGAATGTCGGTATTCGAATGTATAGTTGGTTGCATACACTCTAACGACATTAACCGTTAGTTGTGTGTGAATTAAACTATACATTATACAATTATTAGAGAATGTTAAGGGAATGTTAGGTTGGCATATGGTTAGAACTTTTAAGCTTCGTTCAAGTGTTTTTATTCTAATCTTACCAACATAATATTTATCACCAAAAGTGTAGTTAATTTAACGTAATTGTTGACAATTAGGTACACTTCTACTGGCGCGAGTTATAATTATTATTTGTCTTGCTCGATGAATAGACATTAATTAAATGTGTGCAAAGTAATAAGAGCAATTATTAATTCCTGCAACTCGTATTAGGTACTCAACTGTTATTAGAACATCTGACCGTGCACTTTCATCAGTCTGCGAGATCTCAAGAGTCGCTGCCCTCGAATATAATAAACGTCAAGGTTAAATCAATCAGATCGAGTGCTTCAAACTTTAGCTTTACTTCTACTGTAACATACAAGACGTCGTTCTGTGGATTCACAAGGATCAGAATATTTTAATTGAAATCGACCATTAGAATTATGAATAATACTCCGTCAGTATTACTTTTAAGAATGACACTCGCAATAAAAACGATAAGACGATTTTTCGTTTAATCTTATTTACAACTTTAATATTTATGTTTAAATATTTCATCGTCATCTATCTTCAGTTTGGATTTATTAAGTAATTATTCAACAAAGTTATTAACAGGAATGATAAAAATAATTAGAGCAGCAAATTATAAAATGTGTTTATTCATTGAAATAAAAATACATTAACGAAACATTTCACTTTTTGGATAGGTGTTACTCTTTTAACAAACTTTGAATTCTTTTAATGGTATTCACACTATTATTTAAAAAAAATATATCGAAACAATGTTATTGATTTAAAAGTCATAATCCAGTAAAGTTTCTATTACTTTAAAAGTTTCCCCAACTTGTGTACCCTGGAAGCTTTGGCATATGTAAGTCACGTCTTCGAATTTCTGACTTTTCCTGATAACTTTACTTCATCTTCTAAGCTGCATTTTGAAATTCCTGATGGCTTATCCAAGTTATAAACTAAAATCCTTGATACTAAAACTTTCCCCAATTTATGTACCCCCAGAAGCCTTGGCTTATCTAAGTCACATTTTCGAATTTCTGACATTCCCTGATAGCTTTACTTCATCTTCTAAGCTGCATCTTGAAATTCTTGATGGCTTATCCCACTTATGAACTAGAATCCTTGATATTAAAAGTTTCTCCAACTTATGTACCCTACTGGCCTTGACTTATATAAGTTACATCTTCGACTTTCATCTTCGAGTTTCTGACTTTCCCTGATAACTTTACTTCATCTTCTAAGCTGCATCTTGAAATTCCTGATAGCTTATCCAAGTTATGAACTGGAATCCTTGATATTCCTTGAATACTTTAAGAGCTTCCTGACCTAATAAAGTTTAATCGTGGAATCCTTTAATTTATCACGTTAAAATTCTGACTTTCCTGAGACCTCTAAGATCCTACATGTAGCAAATTTTTTGGGCTTAATAACTGCGATGAATATTATCAAAGGTGATGAGGTTGTTCACCGCAGTTGCGGGCGAAACATCAGGAAGTAATTCCAATGGACCACCGCCGGAAAATTTCGTTACATTCCCTGAAAGCCTACACAGTCTGATTTCTAAGATCGTCTCTGAATTTTACATGCTAGAATCCTTGACCTTCCCAGAAAATTCCAGGAGCTTCCTAGACTCATCCGAGTTACATCCTGCAAAACGTGAATTTTTGTGATTACCTTACCTAGCTTTGTGGCTTATTCAGTTACACTTTCGAACTCCTGATATTCCCCTATCACTCTAAATTTATGAAAGGAAATCCGTAAGTTTCTTTGAATACTTTACGAGCTTCCCTGACTTACCCGAATGTAATCCAGGAATCCTGACTTTTCCAAGTTATGTTGTTATGGAATGCTTGACTTTCTAGAAAAACTTCTGACTCCACAGCCACTATTTGAACTTCCCTGAGTTTTGAAATGTTGTCCACCCTGTATATCACCTCAATCCCTTTCCAAAATTACCCAATTTGCAATATCAGTAGGATCTTTATCTTCAGTTTATTTGTCCTTTGAAATTTTCAATGTTAGGACATTAGGTATGAAAATATACCCTGTAGATGTAAAAAAGCAACGACGGGAATGGAAGGACGTAGTTGAACGTCCTACTACACCGATGACACCGCCACAATTCCATTCGTTAATTGAAACAATATTTCAAGTACTCTATAATATGCATACACGTAGGAGCGACGTGTATGATTTATTTTTGCATTTATGAGCCCATTACTCAATTACCTTCGACCGCCAGCGCGCCGGTAGCCGTTACGACCGATATACACACAGTATACGTGTGCATTAAGCCAGCCTTAGGTGGTACCATTATTTCATTCGTCGACGGTTGTTACCTTGTTAGTATTTATGTCAGAAAATATGAAAGTAGGAGTAAATAAAATTGACTCTAACGTAGTTTAAACGACCACGACGATCGCGAGATGTAACGAACGGTCGTCGTCTATGTGCAACGCAAGTGACAAGGACGATTTTCTGGTACAGTCAACACGCGTAGCCGCCAGCCTAATGACAAGAAACCGACGATTTATTCATGTCCTCTTCATTAACCAAAACGTGCAGGATCCTCAGCTTGCCTACTTCAAATTCAATTGCCGAAAATTGCTCTTTCAGAAACCGAAAGTCATATAAGAACATTTATAACACTGCATATTCTCGTAGTAACTGTTAATTTTTTAATCAACAACTGCTTAAGCTAACAAATGCAATATCTGTGTATTCTCAGTAGTGTTATATCATTATCATTGGCGAGTCTCCTCTAACAAAAAGAAGTCACGTCTATGCTCTCTAACGGTTAATTTAGAAATTCGAAAAAGGTTGTTAGAGGTGTATGTTCGGGGCGTGGCGCAGTACGGGTGCGAAACATGGACAGTGGACGCGGCGGAAAAGAAAAGGTTAGAAGCGTTCGAAATGTGGGGTTATAGGCGAATGATGAGGATAACGTGGGTAGAAAAGGTTAGAAATGAGGAGGTATTAGAAAGAATACTCTATGGAAGTCAATAAAAAATAGGCGAGATAGGTTGGTAGGACACCTTCTCAGGCATGAAAGTCTAGTCAGAGAGATATTAGAGTCAGAAACGGGAGTTAGGAGGGGTAGGGGTATACCTAGATTAGATTACTGTTCGCAAATAGTTCAGGATGTGGGTTGATCTAGCTTTAGGGAAATGCGAAGATAAGCTCACGATTGAAAAGAGTGGAGGTGCGTGTCCAATCAGTCTTAAGACTGACGACCTTATGATGATGAGTGTTATCACTATACATAGTATAAAACAAAATCGCTTTCCCGCTGTCTGTCCTTATGTATGCTTAAATATTTAAAACTACGCAACGGATTTTGATGCGGTTTTTGTTAAAGATAGAGTGATTCAAGAGGAAGGTTTATATGTATAATACATACATAATATAGTAGGGAAACACTGATAATTTTAGAGGTTTCTAATGTGATGTCGTAAATAAACACATTTTTTGCGCTTACATTGCAAACGCTGGCTGAACCCTACGAGATAGATCAAAATAATGTACTACAATATTGTACATCTTAAAAGGGTCTACAAAAAAGTCCGGGATGGTATATGTCTATCTCTTAGGGATAACCCACAATAACCATTTTTATCCTTTACTTTTTATGAGAAATAATGACTTATTTACGAAGCGATTGTAGGCAATACAGCATTAATTCTTATCCAATTAAGTACCTTAAATACATTGTGCATTTAATATAGATCAATATGGCCCTTTACAGCATGTAATTTAAATGAATATTTTCGAAGATATTACAGATTTAAAATGCAGGGACATAGCGGTTGCGGCGGTACCGGCCGGGAGGCCGGTTTGTATTGTCTAATGACAAAAAAACTGTGAATGTTGTATATAAAGACATTCTGTAGTATATTTAGTATGTTCAGGGGGTATCTTTTGAAGATTTTCCCTTTTCGATAATAATCTAAACAAAACAAAAATATATTTAGTATCAGCATTGCACCCGTGCGAAGCTGGGGCGGGTCACTAGTAATTAAATAAAATTAAATTGGTCGATCTTCTAACAAAAACATTACAATAATTTTCCAGGTAGATTTGTCCTTCGGGCGCTTATTTAAATACGTATCAGCTTGTAGTCTTGCCTGCAATATAAAAAAAAATTCAACTCTGCGTTGGCAATATGATTAGGGTGCTCGTAAATCAAAAAGCGCAGCCCCTCTTAACGAGTGTTTTAACTTAATACGTAGTACCTATGTAGCGATAACAAACTGTTCATCGAGCCGCCACTAACAACCGTATTCCAATTAATGATGACAAAGATTTCAGTATGCAAATTGGTGGCAAGCCGTTGTCATGACTACGCCTGGAGGTTTTGGCAGGTGAGGGGATTTTCAAGTAATAATTTCATTGTCCTCGTGCGGTTAGAATGGACTAATATCTATCCACCCACTTGCCTACCTTTAGTCAGCTAGCGAGCCACCTACCTTCCTTACTGTTCATGGGATCGTAAATACACCCGCAGAATTAAATTTACCGCTCTAGGGTAATCCCTGTTACATTGGGCCACTTTATCGTCAAAAATCGTCTTGGGAAAATTAAACTCAACTTTTTATCCTACGTGTATGTCCCTCGAGAACATAAAGGCGTCTCGACGAAGTTACACGTGTAGTGAAAAATAGCTTGTTTTGGAAAAAGAAAAGCCAAAACTACTCCTATAATCAGGATGAATGGTAGTCTTTTGTATCAGGATTAAGGACAGGTTCTGAAGTTAGTACTAAAAATAGGTAGCCTTCAAGATCGGTTCTATCAGTAGGTAATCTTTTATATAAAGACTAACTAAGAAAGGCTTTAGGGTCAGATTTAAAACCACAATTGAGAGGAGGTTTTAGAGTTAGGACTAAAAACGCGTAGGTAACATTCAAAATCTTTAAGTTCAGGAATTAGGACGAGGCTTTAGTGGCAAGACTAAAAGTGGCCTTCAAAACCATAATTGAAGGTATGTTTTATTATCGTGCTTTACTAAACACACATTTTAGCAGATTATACAGTTTATCGCAGCTATATCGTCCAAAATCGTTTTGGAACCATTAAACTAAACTTAAACAATCTTTTAAATCAAGAGTAACTGGGGTCTGAACTAAATATAGCCTTTAAGACCAGAATTAAAGTAGACTATAGCTGGGATTAAGAGTAGGTAAAATTTAAGGAAAGGACAAGAATAGGTTTTACTGGTAGTTCTAAAAGTAACATTTAAACCCAGAATTAAAGACAGGTTTTAGGGTTAGGTCTAAGAATGGTTAACCGTCAGTATCAGGCTTTAGGCTTAAGACTAAGAATAGGTTTTAAGATCAGAAACAAAGGCAACCTTTAAGGTAAGAATTAAAGGCAGGTTTTAGAATTTAATCTTTGTTATCCTTTATCGTCAAAAATTGTCTTGAACAAATTAAATGATCAAGATCAACTAACAGTACATTTTATAAACCAAAACTGAAAACATATTTTACGGTTAGGATTTTAGGGTGAAGACCAATAATAGATGTTAGGATCCGAATTGGAATTATGAACAGGCTTTAGAGTAAGAAGTAATATAAGAATAGGTAACCTAGAAATCAGAAGTAATGGTAAACTTTAGGGTGTCGTATAGAGTAGTAAAAGGTCACTAAGAGTACACTTTATAAACCAAAACTGAAAACATATTTTACGGTTAGGACTTTAGGGTGAAGACCAAGAATAGATGTTAGGATTAGGATTAGAATTATGGATAGGCTTTTAAAGTTAGAACTAAAGGTCTTACTTCTGAATTTTCTAAAACATCCCCTGTATATCCGAAGATGTTGAATTAATTTCTTATTCTCTTGACATCGCTTTACACCTCTGCTTGGCTACGTACACCATAGCAACAAAATCGTGCATATATGTAGATTCAGGGGTACGTATGCCTGAAGGAGTCATGCATGGTAATGGCAGCGTCGCCGTCGCTAAGACGTCGACAGGACGACGTCGATGCCTCGCCACCTCGACGCCTATTGGGCGAATTAGCTCGGTTGTTACCTCTTCGTAAAGCACACCGAGTTAATTTATTAAATTAGTGCAAGTGTACCGTATGTAAATACATATTTGTATATGTGTATACATATACTCTGCTACCACCTACAGTCAAGCACATACATATTTAGATGTGTTAATACGTACCTACACGCCTACGTGATTGTTTTAAAATTTCGAATACGAATTTATGTTCAGTAGCGTCAGGCAAAAGCTTAGATCATTAGGGAAATTTTAATTCACAATAAATTAATCCCTATATGAAGTAATTCTAATACAGTTTTATAATTTGGCAAAGCCACACGTTAGGTATACTCGTAAATAAATCCTGTACGTGCGGAGCAGTTCAGGTGGTGTGAAAGGGTTTCAATTAACCTCGGGCAGGGTGGCTTTTCCCCACCCCACCCGCTTCTCCAACCTCTCGCGGTCGTTCCCTGCAAGTTCATCGTCTTCACTGCCGCTCTATCAGGAAGGTATTCTCTGAGGGAAAAGCTATAACAATTCGCCCTGATTGTGTGCTGATATCAGTGGCAATGCCGCCACCACCCCCGATCTTGCCGCCGCTTTCCAATGAAACTCTACCTGATAGACTGCACCATGCCGACTTCTATTAGTTCACGTTAATCCGACAGTAAAACAAGTTTTTACATTGTTTACGAAATTAAGGAAAGCTTTGAGAACTTTAGGATTTTTAGCGACTCAAATTTTGAAATATGAATCATTTTCATACTGGACCAAGAAAGCCGAAGGGACCAGGAGTAATAAAACAGATTTCAGTACATCTATCAATAATGTTTAGATTTCAGTTTTTGACCTTACCACGTCGGATAAACTGGTAGTGTTAAATATGTGGCGCAAAGTAAACTACGAGGGTGGATTGATAAGTTTCCGGCCTAACCAAGAGATGACGCCACTAGGCCTACCTTGAGGTGACATTCTATAGTACCATCCTTGGATAGCTTGTAGCTATAGTTTCAGCCCGATCTCCTTGCTAGTGTAGGTTTGACAGCACGCTGAACAAGACGCCTCTGTGGTTTTCGTAAAAATGGAAAAGCAGGAAAATCGTGCTGTCATCAAATACTTTTATTTGAAGGGGTTAACGCCGAAGGAAATTAAAAAAGAGATGGACTCAACACTGGGGACATCCTCCCCGTCATATTCAACCGTTAAGCAGTGGGTTTCCGAGTTTAAAAAGGGTCGTGTGAGCACCTCTGATGGGCCTCGCTCAGGACGCCCCGTTGAGGTCACAACTCCAGATATGATCGAAAAAATTCATCAAATAGTGCTGGGAGACCGCAGATTGAAAGTGCGTGAGATAGCTGAGACCTGTAAGATGTCATATGAACGTGTGCAACATATTTTGCACCAACATTTGCATATGGAAAAGCTCTGTGCAAGATGGGTGCCGCGTTTGCTAACAGTCGACCAAAAATTGATTCGAAAAAACATTTCTACCGCAAATTTGTCATTGTATAAGCGTAATCCAAGCGAATTTTTGCGTCGATTCGTAACCGTTGACGAAACGTGGGTCCACCACTACACTCCTGAAACCAAAGAACAGTCTAAACAGTGGATTGGACCAGGGGAACCAACTCCAAAGAAGGCAAAAACAATTTTTTCGGCGAACAAGGTTATGGCTACTGTTTTTTGGGATGCAAGAGGTATTATATACATTGATTACCTTGCAAAGGGTAATACTATCACTGGTCAATACTACGCAGACTTATTGCAACGTTTGAGCCACGAGGTGAAAATTAAACGACCTCATCTGGCGAAGAAAAAAATCTTGTTTCATCACGATAACGCACCAGCGCACACGTCAATCGTTGCGACGGCTAAAATCAACGATCTAAAGTTTGAATTGATGCCGCACCCTCCTTACTCTCCAGACCTAGCCCCGAGTGACTATTTTCTGTTCCCTAATCTCAAAAAATGGCTTGGCGGTAAGAGATTTGCGGACAATGAAGAAGTAATCGAAGCTGTAAATGGTTATTTTGAGGAGCTTGACGAATCAGTCTATAGAGATGGCATTAATAGACTGGAACACCGCTATGAGAAATGTATCAGCCTTGGAGGAGATTATGTTGAGAAATAAAAAAAAAAAATTTTTAAAAACCTTGTTTTTCTTGGTCAGGCCGGAAACTTATCAATCCACCCTCGTATTTGTAAACATTATTTATTTTTGCTAAGTTCAATATTTCCCTCAATTACCTGTACTTTATGTGTAGGCATTTTACATCATCCAGTGTTTTTTTGTCCCTAAAAACTTTAACTTTTTTTAATATTTTTTATGAAAACTCCCTCCTCCCCTCTAAAATAGTTTCTGCGCTCGCTCCTGTTACATTATATGAGAAATTAGATCATTTATAGTTATACATATATTACATTGGCATCGTTTAAGATTAATTTTTTCGGAAAAGATGCCCACGAATACATTATAAATATATAATATATTGTTTAGAATGAACTGAACACGTGAACTTACATGAAAATTAATAAATTTAAATGTCATAATTCTTGCCAACTTCCTGACGGGGCGGGACGTTTGCGATAACCGAGTCACAACGAAATTCGACTGCAATCTCACTGAAAATTTCTGCTACAATAACTCAACCGTTCTATAAATCATGTCTAACATTAGTTTTCCATCATACTTTTACGTCAGAACTACTACTTAATGATAGGAATATACGTATACGTATATTTTACCATCGGCTCACATTAAGGATCGTGTTAGACGAAAGCGGCTTTGTCGTGCGTAAAATGATAGGTATGATTTCCGTTCCCATCCCAGGTAATAAGGAAGAAACTTTTAGTTGTTACAATTGTCAACTCTTTATGAAGATCATTAAGTGTAACTCTTGTCAACACTACTATCAAAGTTTTGAAAGCATCAGACCGCTTTTCTAACGATTTTAATCCGGATTATTCGTAATGTCCCTTAATCTTAACTAAATTTTCTGTTATAAACAACGTTCACAAATAATGCTTCCAAATTGATTGGAAAACAGTTATATCCTTTGACTGAGGTAAATAAAAAGTGGAGTTATAAACACGAATTATTAACCCCCGGCACATAATAGGGGTGTTGTAAGTTTAAGCGCAACTTGTATCTGTCTGTGGCATCGTAGCTACTAAACGAATGAACCGATTTTGACTTAATTTTTTTTGTTCGAAAGGTGACTTGATCGAGAGTGTTTTTAGCCATGATCCATTTGTATCGAGGGTTTATTAAATTTTTAATTTATCTTGTTACTTATTCTTTGTTCTGGTGGTAAAAATGATGTACCATACGTCTACAGCTTTAAAGTATACCTACACACATGTGGATTAATTGAAGTGTTAGCTCAATTTTAGTACTGAAAATAACCGGGATATTTATTACCTGTGCGCAGCTGTATTTCAGCCATTAGCGAACAAGATCTGTGCACCATAAATCTTACTCGTTGAAGGACACGATACCGTGATGGTCTCAACGTGGCGAAACCAATTTAACGTTTTCATCTAAGCGACGCGATGGAAGGTAAATTGCTGTATAATTTAACGCCACCAAAACGTAACAAAATGGACAAATTATCTAGAATAATTCGATGGAACCGTTGTTGAACATATGTTCGTCTATATTTTCATCCTTTTGAGATTATGTATCTAAAAAGAATGAGAAAGAAATTTTTCTAGCCTTCTACTTTTCCTTTTTATTGTGTTCTTGATGGTCAAAAGAATTATCGAGATTACAATAGTAATTATTGGGATCCATCAAATGGGAGGAGCCTAAAAACATGGCGCCGATTAGGGAAAATTTATCGTAGTTCCTATAGTGTACCGTGCAATTTCCAAGTTTTTAAATTACGATAAAATGATAGGTATTGACACAATATGTGATTGGGCTGACACAAAGCCTCGGAAAGGAAATTTCGTTGAAAGTGAGAGTGTTTTTAATGCCAATCACATTATAAAATTCGGAAATAACAAATCCGGAAGCTAGCCTTCAAATTCCGTCAAGTTCACTGCCTAACTCTTTACAAACTTCGGATTTAAAAAGTGATTCACGTTATATAATTGGTGAGGTGATTCTGGGTGATTTAAGCAATATATCAATGACTTGCACGTGCAAAGCCTATTTAAGAGAACGTTGCAAACACATTATTGCAACTTTGTTGTATTGCAGCAGGTAGGTTCTTAACCTCAAAATACTTGTATGGTATCATTAGAATTGTGTTAAATCAATTACACAGGAATAAATAATTTCTCACTTTATAATTTTAGTATGATTCTAGTTTTAAATATTAAGGTTATGGCTGATGGTAAATACTTGCTGAAATATAATCATGTGCATTAAAATGACGTGAACAAATTTTTATTCCGGAATTCACTTCTTTGATACCTACTGCTTTCATCCAAGCTTCTATTAGTTTACTTTTTTCTCTAATTTTCCGAATATATTTTTTACATACATAAAACGGTTAGTTTTTATTGGAAAGTAGTTAATGTAGGTGAAGAGTGAAGATCTATGTCTGAAGTGCTATTGCAGCTTCTCACTGAACATATTAACTTTTTATTTGATTTAACTTTAGAAGAAAACTTCGTCGACTTTTTTAACGTGTTTTATTATTTTAATAAACAATATTACAATTTGCGTGCACAGTTCCTATGTAAATTTTTCCCTCATTCGAGTTATAAATTTTGCCATCAGATGGTGTATGCCCATTTGACGGATCCCAATAGCTTAATATTTTATTTTGAATGAAAATAGGTACAAATAGTAAGGATTAAGGACTATAAGGGTTACAGCTAATGATCGATAACTACTTCGAACAAACAATAATAAAATTGATTATTTTTAACAATAATAATTGTTCAATTTGGATTAAAAAGGGAAATGATAAGTAAAGTGATGGAGGCGACGAATGGTTCCGACGTTAGAAGAAGTGGTCGTCATCGGACGCCACGGCGAGCCACGACGCCTAGCGTCGTCACTGTCGTCAAGTTGGCTTCGTTATCTCGGTTATATTGCATCGTGAATTTGGCGAACGAGCGAGGGCTCTTCGCTTATTATCAATTTCGCTTAATTTTCTTCGAGTAATTACGCGCACACGGCTAAAGCCCGGGCAGTAACCGTCGAATTTATTCTCCGTTCTCCATTTTCGCGATGACCGTTATTAGATTAAGTCGTCAAGGGTACTTTTTAAAAGATTATAACGGGCTGTTATGGGCCGTGATAGGTTCAGGTGGCGGGCTTTAATTGAATTCGTCTCGCACCCCCTTAACTCATCCGCCCACATTGCCCCCCCTCCCTTTCCTATCGTCTCATTTTACCGCTCCTTTCACATCTCACTTCACTGAATCTGCTAATCTTAATGATAATGATTAGCTACGACGGCCACTGCAATAAATGAACTTTCAACCTACTGCCAAAAGTATCTATCCACAATTACCATGCAGACACCTATTTTATTACATGTAATTTTTTCAACAATCTTTAAGACATTTTGGTAAACGACCCTCAATACTGTCGCAGCAAAGGACTAAGTCTCAGTATAACCGGCAGCGAAAAACTGGGCCTCAATATTACTGCAGCAAAGGCTTTAGTCTCAGTACTACCGCAGCGAAGGATTGTGCCTCAGTGCTACCCCAGCAAAGGCCTAAGTCTCACTACAACGGTAGCGAAGGACTAGGCCTCAGTACTACCGCAGCAAAGGCCTGAGTCTCAGTATAACGCCAGCGAAGGACTGAGTCTCAATATTACCGCAGCGAAGCTTTGAGTCTCAGTACTACCGCAGCAAAGGACTGAGTCTCAGTACATTTGCAACGAAGGACTGAGCCTCTATATTACCACAGCAAAGGCCTGAGTCTCAGAATCGCAGCGAATGTCTGGGCCTCAGTTCTACCACAGCAAAGGCCGGAGTGTCAGTGCTACCGCAGCAAATGTCTTAGTCTCAGAACAACCGCAACGAAGGACAGGACCTTAGTACTGCCTCAGCAAAGGTCTGAGTCGCAATACTACCGCAGCGAAGCCCTGAGTCTCAGTAGTACTGCAGCAAAGGCTTGAGTATCACTACTACCGCAGCTAAGGACTTGAACTTAGTACTGCCGCGGCAGTACTACTGCAATTCATTTTTGTCGCAGACCTTCAACATCTTTCAAAGTAAAAATTTATAAGAAATAAAAATCGGTAGTTATTTGTTCATCTAAAGTAGAAATGGGACAGACTGTAAAACTGATGTGATTTTCAGCTTTTTGCTTTTCATTGCAAGGACCATCATTAAACGTAACTTTTGTCACTACCAGCTCGTTATGAAGAACCTCTAGTGGCTATATATTAAAATTTATGGTAAATGTGCAATTAAAGGTTCGAGTGCATGTCAACTTTCGGGTTCCCAAACACTTGCAACCGTTGCAATAAAACACGGCTGCGTCCGCCGCGTCGGTGGGTGGCGGCGCGTCACGGTATCCACCGTCCCCGCACCCCCCCGTTCTCATCCGCCCCCTATGCACTCGGACCATTATAAATCTCGTCGTGTTCCGTGTAATAATTTTATCATGACTTCCCACATCGTGTATGTTATTGCTTCTCCAATAAAATTTATGATATACTAGTGCAGGTGCTTTTGTACTGGAATATACTGATCGGGCACGTCATAAATCCATACGAAAACAATTCGTAAAACTCTAAAACAGTTCCGTTAAGTATTTTGTGTCGCACGTTCCATCCACAAATTTCCCATTCTGACACTTACTTACTTTTCCTGCCAAGTCGAATCTTTTTCCGTTTTTCATCTCCATAGTCATCCATACAATGTAATCGAAGGCTTCAAGTCACATTTTTTACGAATAACTGTCTCAATTCTTATTTTGCAATATAGTTTTAAAACACCGCATCAATTTTTTAGTTAATATATTCGCCATTTTATCAAAACCGTCTGATTACTTTATTTATTCTTTCGAAAAATTTTGGTGCAAGACGAATATACGCCGAGATTCATTCAATCAATGCTATCCTGGTGTAGAATTATTACAGACTTATAAGTTACTCGCTTAGAACTCGTTGATATCTATAGTCAATGGGATATCAAATTCTTATTTTATAATTTGGTCAAACACTACCAATGATTTGTCCTTTTATTTTCTTGAAAAATTGTAGCGCAGGATAAGTGTACACAGAAACTCGTTGGGTCATTGTAGCGTTGAGAGAGACCCTTGGGTTACTCACTTAAAACTCGCCGCAGTCTAGTCCTCTATCAGGTTTTACAGTGAGCGAACTCAAGGGATTTCCCTGCTCCATATGTTTCATTATACTTATTATACTTTAAGTATATTGCGAACGATCTTCTTTTGCGCATGGTGTAACTCATTAGTTACTCAGTATTTATCCATTTAGTTAAGGCATATGTAGGTTACCTACTAGAATATTTAACTCACTGCATATGTTTCATCTATGACTGGCCGCGTGCTCGAATCATTCTCGTTCCATTCGCCAAATGTGCACGCGCCTTTACAATCCGTTTTGCTCTCGAATAGAAAACGCACATCTAGCGAATTGAATTGTTATGACGCTGAAAATATTAATGGGACTTTTTTATACGTTCGCTAACAGTTTCCTTGCAGTGTTTCGTAGCATTTATTGCTCATGTGAAAGACGTTAACGACATGTACACTTAAACTTTTCAAATACGTTTGGCTTTTGCTACTTTTATCGCTGCTACAATGAGCAAATTGTTACTTTTTATAATTTCCCGAGAACAAAAAATCACACACATGTAAATACATGTATGTATGTGGGTACCACAAACAGGCATGAAGTACAAAAATTTTAAATAGCAACTTTGAGATAAGGGGACACATTTCGAACTAAAAATGGGTAGCTACTTTGGATCAGTTACATTTTTGAATATACAGGGCGACTCAAGAAATCGTAGATGTCGAACGTCTGCTGAAACACCCTGTATATTTAAAATTGTATGCTGATTGCAAATCGAAGCAGCCTTAAGGATGTTTGGGGGTACAATCGGAAACAAGAGTACATAAAATTAGAAATTCGTGATTAATTAGGTTTTGCAACATATCATGGGGTCACTAAATACTATCTACTTATACTAAAAAAAAAGTATACGGTTTGAGAGAAAATTTTGATTTTGACCAAAAACTTTGAATAAAATAAGAAATAACGAATAATATGGAAAATTTTTAACTGACTTTTGGCAGTGAATATGCCTTAATTTCAACTTCGAAACAAAAAAATATTTAGTTTCAATCTTTATTAATAATGAGCGTAAAACTTTTTAATATGTTTAAATAATAATTAAAACTTTAAAATTGCATTTATTTCAGACAATTATAAATATTATCATTATATTATCAAGTAAAAACGAGATTTTCAGCTAATTTTTCATTTTTTCCTCGATAACCATTTAGTGAATTTGAATAACCTTACGCTAAAGTGATTCTCCAGAGTTCAAGTTACTTATTATAAAAGTTTGAAATTTCTGGTAGCTTTTTTTCTGTTAATAAAAATAAATTTAATCTGTTCGGTTAACGAATCTCCATAAAATGACGTGTAAAATTACAATTTTTTAAAATTTCAATAACTTTTTAACGGTTTAGCGAATCGATTTGTAATTTTTACAGGAGTTTAAGAATTGAATGAGGAACGTTCTTCCAAATTTTTATTTGTCTCGTAGCATTTTGACATACTTCCCAAGCATCCTTAAAGGGTCTTTTTTAATTTTCTTTAATGAGGTCCAAATCAAAACCTATCTGTAACATTATCCAATTAACAATTATTGAAGTTGTAGTGTTATGAAGTATGGAGAGACACCCTACACATACGTATACATATTTCCGTGCAGTTTAATATTCAGCGGACAAAAAGCGTAATTGAGGGTGCAGTTTAAAGTAACGGTGGCGCACTTGAATTTACACGTTAATGGTGGTAAAAGCAGTAACGCCATCTCGCCACCAAAACTAACTAACTAACCGTGGAAAAGGCCGAGGTTGCTGGTAAAAACTTAATTGAAATTTAACTGACGAGAGCCGAACTTTTTACCACAAAACAGTTGCCAGCTGACCCGCTCACGATAAATCAGAGGCGGCGATCGTCGTGCGGCCCCCCGACCCCCGCAACGTGCGACGCCCGGCGTCGACGCCGCTTACCAGTCAGTTAGCACACGTAATTAAACACACAAAACGTGAACGGTTGCGCAAAAACACTAATTGCTTTCCGACCCCCGGCAAATTGCAGGTGTTACAGATGGCGGCCGAAGCCGGTGGTGGTGCAACGGGATGCGTCCCGGGATGGGGTGGACTCCGTCCCGGAGCAAAAACTATATCGAATGGCATCTATTTATTTGCATCGTTGCGGAAATGTGATTGATCACGAGGCATATCCAATTAGGATCGAATTTTAATAGTTGCCGATAATTTAAAGAAGTATTTCGTATAACAAAACACTTTATTTAATTATAGGAAAAGAGTTTGAAACCAGTATGCAATTTTTTAAATAATAGATCTAATACATATAACAGAATTGTCAAATTAACCTAAAATAAAGACATAATAATCATAATGACTTATTATTGATATTATTAGGTCAAGAAATTCAGGAAAACTCATAGAATAGTTAAGGATAATCGAAAAGAAAAATATAGAACAAGGTTTCAACTTTTTTTTGTGTTTTTCTTTATTAGGATGTTCGGGAATACACTAACGACAGTTTAAAATTTTCTACCAAACTCTTTGAACGGTCAGGGGACGTTAAAAGTGAATCATTGTAATGCCCATTAATACTTTACAGTTTGACCCAACAAGTAGGTGATTCCAAAAAATCCATCAAACTCCCTCTGAATAAAGCATGGGTCTGTTTTTGATTTTAATTAAAATCTGCAACCCAAGAACTGGTTGGACACGCAGCTCCACTTGTTCCTATCTTAATCCAATGTTTATAATTTCGATACTTAGGACGGACACGTCAACTATTATCCTTATTATTCGCAATTTTGAACAGTATGTAAATAAATCACGGAAGAAAAACATTTATTCGTAATGATAATTACTTAAAGCATGCTACTGACTAATACAGTGTTTTAATTAATAATAATTTTATTATAAACTGGCAATGAGTGTTATTGCATGCAGATAAACGGTCCACTAACAACAATAGTAAGTGGAAATTGTATAACGTCATTGTTGATACGATTTCTCTTGCATCAGCACATTGCAGAGGACAGGATATTTATTATAAAATAAACACACACCTTACAACACCTTGCTGTTTATCTATCAAAAGGTAAGGTTCAGGTGCCTGCACGTACAAATACCATCAGCTTTCATACTTCGCTGTGAGTTAGTAACATGGTATGTGTTTAGCATGGGACTGTTTTACCTGACGGTGTTATGACTGCGATATCATTAAGATTTATCGCGAAATAAACAGCATCATTAAGCACTTCTAATAAAATATAGCGTCGATTTCTCATCAAGCACACCTGACAATAAACACGATCTTTGTGTATTCATTTTTGCACATACCTCATGTTTAATAACAGCGTATGTTGTGCTATAAACAATAAAGAGGTAAAGTTTGTTCCAGGAATTAATTAATATACACATATGTGTAAATTCCTACCGAGCGGCATGGCCTAGAGGTCTAGACCATTGCTTAGCATTCGGGAGGACGCCGGTTCGATTCCGGGTCCGTCTGCCTTGGTCCAAGTTTTTCTGTGGTTTCCTTGGATCACTTAGGCAAATGCTGAGGCAATAATATTCCACAGATAATCTTTCATTCTCTTCTGTCTTCATTTCGCCCGTCTCATCTTTCTCACCCGAACCTCCACCCACCCATTCCCACGATTCCTGAAAGGAGGCTGAAGAGGGCCTTCCGCCCTATCTTCCGGTGTAGTCTGGAGGGACTGCCCGCCCACCAGCATTATTGGCTGGTGGGAATGAAACACCCAAAAGTTTTTTTTCTTTTTCGTAAATTCCTGATCAATTTTGGAAATACTAATTGGATGCTGATTCTACATTTATGCATCTCATATTCAAATAACCATAACTTGGTAAAGGTTTAAATTATCCCCCCACCTCCTTCGGGGGTGGCGGCAGAGGGATTGATAGAGGAGGTCTTCCTGAGTAAACCACAATAATAAGTTCACGTCGGTCACACCAGCATAAAAAGTTATGGGGTTGCAAAGATCTGTAATTTTCCAATTTTCATACTATAAAGTTTACTAAAATTTAATAGATTACTTATTATTACTAATTATCCAACATTTATAATATTGATAATAATAATATTTAAATAATTCTTTATATAAACTATTGATTGGTCCTATGTAGTTTTCATTGTTTTCATTTCCGAATATTCTTTGAAAATTAATATACAAATTACATTTACATACCCACAAGCATATGAAAATCAACAAAATAATAAACTTTGAGCCCCCATAACTTTTCATGGGGGTGAGACCGCCGCAAAGTTTTTATGGTACAGTGGTGGGGGAGACCTCCTCTTTCGATCCCCCCTGCCCGCACCCCCCTTCGGGGTGGTGGGATAGTCTAGACCTTTACCACTAACTTTACTTAAAGCGTGCCCTAAACACAAGTTATGTATCAACATAATTAGTGGTTTATTTTCTACGTAATAATAATCCGATTTATAATGATTTCGTCGGCTGTGTTAATAAAACGAGTTTGTGTCATCATTTTCCCCTTAGTTTCTGGCGGGAACGCTGAATAATTCTGTAGTAATACGGTGTAATTTTCGTTTGCTTTAAGAAGTTGTATAACAGAAGCCATGACGCTCCTAAATCAAATTTCGTACGCTTAGAAGTTAGGCGTCGGTCTAGTGAGAGCGAGCTGGCAAAGGCAGGTGATAAGGTGAGGGTCGACCATCGCGACGTCTTAAGACGCCACCGCGGCACAGTGGAATCCAATGGCAAAATATGCGGAACAGTAAATTCACGTTTCACAATAAATTTTTACGAATCAAATAATTGTGCCTACAAATTCCAAAAACCCGTCAAACAAAATCAAAATAGTGTATTTGCTACAAAGAAACCTTTTGTTATTTTACCAGCTTCGGCTTCGCTCGCATTCATGTCAGATCATCGACGACCACATAAATCTAATTTTTCTATCCCTTGGGAGCAGTATTTTTTTTCTAGATAAAAGGTACTCTATGTCCTTCTATGTACCCCTGACAAAATGTGTACAAAATTTCATGGCGATCAATTAAGTAGTTACGGCGTGAAATCGTAATAAACAAACAAATTTACATTCGTATTTATAATAATAGTTAGGATTAGGATTTATCAATCATCACTAAAGTTTAATCATCAAATGATATTTAGCTGACATGGATATTTAACATTATCTGTTATCAATGAGTAATTAATGTGACAGTTGCTTGCTTTTTAATTGAAACCGTTATCCAAATTATGAAATATTTGAAACCGCTAAAATATTTGCATATTTATGACACAATCTCACAATTGTTTGTTATAATTTGGATTACATCACATGTGAGTAGAAGTCAGTAGACCCCAAGAAAACAAAATGCTAAGTGATTCTGTTTCTACTACATTTCGCTATCTTACTGGGACTTCTTCAGGCTCCTATAATTATTATTATTATTATCCGTAAAAAGAGTTAAGAGATTTTGACATTATTTTTAGTCTTTTCTGGAGGTCTTAACCAGTGGAGACCGTAGGGTGGTTCACTTCGGGCCCCTAGTCTTAGTACTCTTCTAAATTTCGAGACGACGGTGACAGTAATTTTTGTTATTTTTTTGGTTCACTGTGTGACGATGACGTCGTTCCATCGCGAGCTCGCCGTCATCGGCGGTATGCTTGCATAAAAGAAAATTATGCCGGTGTCTGTTTTTCATCTGAAGGCAAATAAGGAAAATGTTTCATGCATAAAAGATGAGGCGGCGTCGTCAGCGTCGTCGTCGTCCTCGTCCTCTACCTCCACTACGAGACAACTTACCTGTCGTGGAGCAGAGGAGAGAGAGCCGACGGAGACGACCGACGCCAACTTATTACGAAAGGGGATAAAACGAAAATTGAACGCAGGTGAAGTTGAAGAGCCGGTAATGACATGCAAATGAGCAGGGAAAGTAGAGAAGAATTCGAGACCGCGTCGTCAAGCAATCTCGGCCTTTCATAAAATTCTGAACAAAAGCGCAGAGAACGATGTTTACGACCTTATAGCTGCTGCTATCTTACTCTACCTAAGATGGAACTGTTCTTTCGTTTTTATCCTCGTCAAATCTTTCGAAAATTTCACGTATTTGGGAAGACAATTTCAGATATCCATTACATACATATGTATATAAAATAAGGTTTAATTAATGTATCACTAGCTAAAGCACCCCTTTCCCTTCATTGTAAATTGCTACTAATGTTCCATTAGATATGCTGTTAAAATCAGACTTGAAAAGCCTCGAATTTTATAGGAGAGTTCAAAAATTTCTTTGGACACTGGTCAAAATATGAAAATAAGCTAATTTATCAGTCAGAATAGGGCTCCACCACACAAACGTTCTAGAGCGTTTTGGATTCTTTCGTTTCAATTCGCTCTAGCATTTTCTATTTGGGAATAATCCCAGATATTCGAGAAAATTCTAGCTGTGAACCAACCCAAAAACATTAAGGAACTAGAATTGTGTTGTTATGCAGTCTTACTTATTCTAAACGGGTATATGGTGACACTTTTGTAGAAATCTATATACTAAATACCTTAATATGCGTCTCCACCACGTACGCATAATGGTTTTCGAACATTTCAGAAAGTTCTCGATTCACCGGGTCAGATATTTTGTAAAACATTTTTATCGAAATATACAAATGTACTAGATGCCTTGGTCGACCACTTTCACGGCCTGTATCTTCCGCACCCTGATAGTTGTTGGCCCGCAACTACCACACTGTATGATGAGAAGTATGAGGCTACTATCACCACAAAAAGGATATGGTAAATGTCTAGATGATGGCCCCCACCCCCGAAGGGTTTACAGTTTACTTTTTATGGTACAGTGGTGGGGGAGACCTCCTCCCTCGACCCCCCATCCCCAACTCCGAAGGGGGTGGGGGCCATCATCTAGACCTTTATCAAGAATTTGTCTATGATGTGCAGTTGTGGCTGCAGGATGAAATATAGGCATATATTTTATTACCAATTACGAATTTCTCAAACCTTCGGTAATGTCCCTACCCCCCACACGTAAAATTAAGGGAAAATTTTAAAAGGTCACAACAAGTAGGCATTGAACTTTTGCCCAAATGTCGAATTTGTACCTATAGAAGAGATTGTTAAAAAGTGTAAACGAACTTAAGATGTTTATCTTTACAGATCGATTTCGTTTAAATCCGTCGAGGTCCCAGATTACCCTTCCGGCGATACGGGAGACGTGGAGAAGGACACCGAATCGTAAAAGAAACGCCAGCGATATACATAAGCGGTGAGTTTTAGGAAGTAAGAGAGTAGGGGATTGTCGAAATCTTGGCGAAGAAGGAAAAGAGAGTCGTTTATATGTGCGAATGAAAGAACTGTAGTGAGAGACAGATAGAAAGTGTGTGCATGGTTGGCGAAAGATTGCTTCCGGAAATGGATGCGGGATGGTAATCGGACCCGGATGGCGTGTACGTAATGTTTTATGTATGGAGATGAAGTAGACTTTTATTCTCAGTTTACACAGGCCATATTTTGCTTTCGACATTCTTCGATTTCGGCAGCCGTGTACACACCGAATTGATTTATAGAGTGAATTTTCCCGTTCGCGTGCTTTATTGCCGGAATACAAATCGACCAAATAAACAAGCACAACGCGGTGGCAGCGTCGACGACGACGGCCACGACGCCCGCCGTCGACGTCGCAGCGTCCGCGACAAGGCGACGTCGACGGAGATACCTTTGCGTATAATATATCCCGAAGCACAATCGTGCGACGACGGTGACAATCCAAAGCGAAGAAAAAAGGTACCACCGATTGGTAACAATGGTACCACTTTTTGAGTATGACACGACATATGTCAAATATACCTGCATCTCATTATTGTCCTTAAATCTTTTATTGACAATTATTGGTTTGAACCTTACAATGCCTAATTTCAAATTGTCGTAGTAAAATTAATGTTTTGCAAGTATACGAGGGCGGTTCAATAAGTACCCTTGTTAGAAATGAAGACATCTTTTATTTGAAGTTTTTTTTTTATTTTTCAACATAGTCCCCTTTTAGAAAGATACACTTCTCTCAACGACCCTGCCATTTTTTTTACCCCTCCAAAAAATAAGATTTGTTGAACTCTCCAAAATTCCCGCTGTCTCGGCGATGACTTACTCGTTTGAGCTAAATTTCTTTCTCGCTAGTCATTTCTTCATGATAGGGAACAAGATGAAGTCACAGGGAGTCAAATCGGGGTGTGCGGCAGCAAATTCATAACGTAATTCATGCATTTTGGCGGCAACAACTCCTGATGAATGTGCCGGTGCGTTATCGTGTTGAAAACGCACCTTCTTTTTCGTCAAATGCGTCCGTGTCTCCTTCAATTTTTTGTCGAAGCGGTC
>NW_020438943.1:808349-812797 GCF_000699045.2 Agrilus planipennis
AAGTATTTGATGACAGCACGATTTTCCTGCTTTTCCATTTTTACGAAAACCACAGAGGCGTCTTGTTCAGCGTGCTGTCAAACCTACACTAGCAAGGAGATCGGGCTGAAACTATAGCTACAAGCTATCCAAGGATGGTACTATAGAATGTCACCTCAAGGTAGGCATAGTGGCGTCATCTCTTGGTTAGGCCGGAAACTTATCAATCCACCCTCGTATATTACAGTAATTATTACACCACCTTTACTATCCAAGAATGATTTGTGAAATTATTTTTATCAATATAGTTTTATTCTTTTTATAATCTTTTCAACGTATGACTTTGTTTTTATCAGCTAAAAGTGACCGCAATTTTCGCGTGATTGGTTGGTGACCCTCGCAATTTAACTTTAAATGTATGCCAAGTAATAGTTTATAATATGACTTTAATCTTCTTTAATACTGGGTGTTAAACGTTCAGTAATTAATTTCGTATGATGGTTCAGAGGGTCGTTAACGGTTAATTTTTCAAAATTCAAAACGGCGGTTCAAGATGGCGGACATAACATTAATAATTCGAGATTACGCTCGATTACAGTTTTGGGATCAATTTTTCAACTTTTAAGATGGTTCATATAAAATTAAAAATTCAGGACTACATTTGTTTGTAAATTTAGTCCAGTGGAATGTATTTTTAAAGTACAGTGTTGAATAATATGCCCTTTCTAAAATGATAAAGTTCATAATTTATCTTAATTCATTATTAATTCATTATTAAACTCATGTGCTTCATTCAAACGTATGCTATATTCATTTGTAGATAACCTGTCAGCCTTTGATAAGTGAGATTCAATGCCTTTTAGTAAAAATGAAATCACCCCGTCGTGGCCTTTATTTCCTCTTAGTTTTAAATATCAACTTTTATCGAAATGGAAACGAAAAAATCGAAAAATGACCGACATGTTTCGAAACTTTACCGAAAAACAAATTAAGAAACATCAGGTGCTGATATAGCGCAGCACATTATCGGTCACCTACGTAAACGAATGTTACATGTGTACGGTCATTAAAATTTTAATGAAAACAACGTAAACCGTGGCCTCCCATAGTTCAAATGATAAAGATATTTATTTTTGAAAAATTACTTGTACCTTCACACACACGTATGAATAATAAAGTGCATTCATTTATACACCGTCATGATAAACGTACTTTACGATTTGCAGATGCTATAAATAATTAATTAAANTAATAAGGACTGAAACAAATATTTTGTTGTTTCGAAGTTGAAATCAAGGCATATTCACTGTCAAGTCAGTTAAAAATTTTCCATATTATTCGTTATTTCTTATTTTATTCAAAGTTTTTGGTCAAAATCCAAATTTTCTCTCAAACTGTATACCTTTTTTTTAGTATAAGTACATAGTATTTAGTTACCCCATGATATGCTGCAAAACCTAATTAATCACGAATTTCTAATTTTATGTACTCTTGTTTCCGATTGTATCTCCCAAACATCTCACAATTGTTCGTTATAAATAGTCAGTAGATCCCAAGAAAACAAATTGCTAAGTGATTCTGTTTCTACTACATTTCGCTATCTTACTGGGACTTCTTCAGGCCTCTATAATTATTATTATTATTATCCGTAAAAAGAGTTAAGAGATTTTGACATTATTTTTAGTCTTTTCTGGAGGTCTTAACCAGTGGAGACCGTAGGGTGGTTCACTTCGGGCCCCTAGTCTTAGTACTCTTCTAAATTTCGAGACGACGGTGACAGTAATTTTTGTTATTTTTTTGGTTCACTGTGTGACGATGACGTCGTTCCATCGCGAGCTCGCCGTCATCGGCGGTATGCTTGCATAAAAGAAAATTATGCCGGTGTCTGTTTTTCATCTGAAGGCAAATAAGGAAAATGTTTCATGCATAAAAGATGAGGCGGCGTCGTCAGCGTCGTCGTCGTCCTCGTCCTCTACCTCCACTACGAGACAACTTACCTGTCGTGGAGCAGAGGAGAGAGAGCCGACGGAGACGACCGACGCCAACTTATTACGAAAGGGGATAAAACGAAAATTGAACGCAGGTGAAGTTGAAGAGCCGGTAATGACATGCAAATGAGCAGGGAAAGTAGAGAAGAATTCGAGACCGCGTCGTCAAGCAATCTCGGCCTTTCATAAAATTCTGAACAAAAGCGCAGAGAACGATGTTTACGACCTTATAGCTGCTGCTATCTTACTCTACCTAAGATGGAACTGTTCTTTCGTTTTTATCCTCGTCAAATCTTTCGAAAATTTCACGTATTTGGGAAGACAATTTCAGATATCCATTACATACATATGTATATAAAATAAGGTTTAATTAATGTATCACTAGCTAAAGCACCCCTTTCCCTTCATTGTAAATTGCTACTAATGTTCCATTAGATATGCTGTTAAAATCAGACTTGAAAAGCCTCGAATTTTATAGGAGAGTTCAAAAATTTCTTTGGACACTGGTCAAAATATGAAAATAAGCTAATTTATCAGTCAGAATAGGGCTCCACCACACAAACGTTCTAGAGCGTTTTGGATTCTTTCGTTTCAATTCGCTCTAGCATTTTCTATTTGGGAATAATCCCAGATATTCGAGAAAATTCTAGCTGTGAACCAACCCAAAAACATTAAGGAACTAGAATTGTGTTGTTATGCAGTCTTACTTATTCTAAACGGGTATATGGTGACACTTTTGTAGAAATCTATATACTAAATACCTTAATATGCGTCTCCACCACGTACGCATAATGGTTTTCGAACATTTCAGAAAGTTCTCGATTCACCGGGTCAGATATTTTGTAAAACATTTTTATCGAAATATACAAATGTACTAGATGCCTTGGTCGACCACTTTCACGGCCTGTATCTTCCGCACCCTGATAGTTGTTGGCCCGCAACTACCACACTGTATGATGAGAAGTATGAGGCTACTATCACCACAAAAAGGATATGGTAAATGTCTAGATGATGGCCCCCACCCCCGAAGGGTTTACAGTTTACTTTTTATGGTACAGTGGTGGGGGAGACCTCCTCCCTCGACCCCCCATCCCCAACTCCGAAGGGGGTGGGGGCCATCATCTAGACCTTTATCAAGAATTTGTCTATGATGTGCAGTTGTGGCTGCAGGATGAAATATAGGCATATATTTTATTACCAATTACGAATTTCTCAAACCTTCGGTAATGTCCCTACCCCCCACACGTAAAATTAAGGGAAAATTTTAAAAGGTCACAACAAGTAGGCATTGAACTTTTGCCCAAATGTCGAATTTGTACCTATAGAAGAGATTGTTAAAAAGTGTAAACGAACTTAAGATGTTTATCTTTACAGATCGATTTCGTTTAAATCCGTCGAGGTCCCAGATTACCCTTCCGGCGATACGGGAGACGTGGAGAAGGACACCGAATCGTAAAAGAAACGCCAGCGATATACATAAGCGGTGAGTTTTAGGAAGTAAGAGAGTAGGGGATTGTCGAAATCTTGGCGAAGAAGGAAAAGAGAGTCGTTTATATGTGCGAATGAAAGAACTGTAGTGAGAGACAGATAGAAAGTGTGTGCATGGTTGGCGAAAGATTGCTTCCGGAAATGGATGCGGGATGGTAATCGGACCCGGATGGCGTGTACGTAATGTTTTATGTATGGAGATGAAGTAGACTTTTATTCTCAGTTTACACAGGCCATATTTTGCTTTCGACATTCTTCGATTTCGGCAGCCGTGTACACACCGAATTGATTTATAGAGTGAATTTTCCCGTTCGCGTGCTTTATTGCCGGAATACAAATCGACCAAATAAACAAGCACAACGCGGTGGCAGCGTCGACGACGACGGCCACGACGCCCGCCGTCGACGTCGCAGCGTCCGCGACAAGGCGACGTCGACGGAGATACCTTTGCGTATAATATATCCCGAAGCACAATCGTGCGACGACGGTGACAATCCAAAGCGAAGAAAAAAGGTACCACCGATTGGTAACAACGGTACCACTTTTTGAGTATGACACAACATATGTCAAATATACCTGCATCTCATTATTGTCCTTAAATCTTTTATTGACAATTATTGGTTTGAACCTTACAATGCCTAATTTCAAATTGTCGTATTGTCGTAGTAAAATTAATGTTTTGCAAGTGTACGAGGGCGGTTCAATAAGAAATGTTAGAAATGAAGACACCTTTTTTTAAAGTTTTTTTTTTATTTTTCAACATAGTCCCCTTTTAGAAAGATACACTTCTCCCAACGACCCTGCCATTTTTTTTACCCCTCCAAAAAATAAGATTTGTCGAACTCTCCAAAATCCCTCCCTGTCTCGGCGATGACTTCCTCGTTTGAGCTAAATTTCTTTCTCGCTAGTCATTTCTTCATGGTAGGGAACAAGATGAAGTCGCAGGGAGTCAAATCGAGTGAGTACGGGGTGTGCGGGGGAAGATTAAGTAAA
>NW_020438943.1:812834-826473 GCF_000699045.2 Agrilus planipennis
TATTGATCATAACATATTATTTTCTAAAAATATTTTTTCTAAACATCGTGTAATAAAACACTTAAAATTATTATACTACATAATGCACCAAACTGCGGCATCTAATAGAGAGTGTGCAAACACAATATAGTAGATCATTTCGTTATAAGGAGTGAATTGTCATATTTATATGATTTTATACGGAAATCGAGAAAGCCAAGTAAAATATGATTACCATTTCCTTAATAGAGAATGTTTCATTACATAGGGTAAATTTTTAAGGTAAAAGCGTTGTTTCCAATAATATTTTTTGTTTAAAAAACACATCGATACAATATATTTTTTTAATAAAACAAAGAAAGAAAACGTTTCTCGGACTACTTGTTTTCGCTGCCTTTTACGAAAACGATGTCGATAATAGCATTCGATGATGACGATTGTTCTCTCCCCTCGGGCGTCGGGGTGCGAGCCAACACGAAGCGTCGCGACGTAAAGGCGGGTGGTCACCCCCTACGTAACCACCGTAACTTGCAGACGTAGCCGAATAAACGACCCCATCACTGTAACTGCTGCCGCTGTTATACTGTGTACAACAACCACTAACCCTCTTTTCTACGACGAAGGAGACAAAAAATAAATTTTCTACTCTTCTATAGTCGCTTCAGTTTAATTTTGATCATCAACTAATAATTTTTATGTTCGGTCGTATTGCATTGTATTGTACAAGTGTATACATATAGAGCGGTTCTTGTTGAGTCCTTTGTTAATATTTACTCGAAAATAGCGAGCGTCAAGGCAGGCTGTTGGCTGTTCAACGCCTAAAACGAGATCCTGGTTGGGGTCCGCCAACAAAGGTAAAGACCTCGGATTTACGGTCACCATTTGTCTGTGTCATCGATCACGAACCAGCGGAGGAAAAGCCAGCCACCACCGAGCCAGAAAGCTCTTTTCCGCTTTTCCGTTTCCTCCCTCGCTCGCCCCCCTTCGGCAATACCTTCCATACATACATATATATATACAACACGTCGCGTTAGTCGAACTCCTTTCTGCCCACCTGCCGACCAAGGGGTAATTGTTCGTTCGTCAACACCCCCACACCGCAACAACTCCGAGGCATCTATCCTTGTGCCACCGCGCTCAAAATATCCTTTCAATGAATGTACCTGCTACAAAAACGCCAACAAGTTCGTGGCCACTGGCGAGTGGTGCAATTTTGAAAGAGAAATATTACAAAGAAAACAAAAACGTAGGTAATTGACGTTTACCATCTTCAGCAGTTGGACATAGAGTTAAATCAAATTAGAAATGAAAAAAAATTCAATAAAGATTCACGTTTTGATGTAATTAAGCCCTAAAAGGGTATTAGAAAGAATAAGAGAACAGAGGAGTCCATAGAAGTCAATAAAAAATAGGCGAGATAGGTTGATAAAACACCTTCTCAGGCATAAAGGTCTAGTCAGAAACATATTAGATGCAGACACAGGCGTTAAGAGGAGTAGATGTAGACCTAGATTAGATTACCGTTCGCAAATAGTTAAGGATCTGGGATGTTCTACTTTTACGTACCATCTTCTAAACATTGAGGGTGGGTGCGGCTGAAAAGAAAATGTTAGAAGCATTCGAAATGTAATGATGAGGATACCGTGGATAGAGAAGGTTAGAAATTAAGAGGTTTTAGAAAAAATAGGAGAACAGAGGACTACAGAATTCAATAACAAATACGCGAGATAGGTTGGTAGGACACCTTCTCAAACGTGAAGGACTAGTTAGAAACATATTAAAAGAAGAAACATCAGGAATTAAGAGGAGTAGAGGTAGATCTAGATTAGATTACTGTTCGCAAATAATTAAGGATNGATTATTATTTGTTCCGGTCACTCCAAAATTTTTTAGACGGTAAAACCTTCACCTCAAATGAGGAGGTCAAAAACCTCCTCGATCAGTTTTTTGCAAGCAAAGACCAAAAATTTTATGAGCGTGGAATTATGCTACTAGCAGAAAGATGGTAAAAGGTGTTGGACCAGAACGGTCAATATATAATTTAATAAAGTATTTGTTTATTATACGAAAACTGTCTTTCGTTTCCACAAAAAAAAACGAAATGACTTTCCGAACAACCCTGTACTTTTGGAGTTAGTAACGGTATACGTAGAGGTACTTCAAAATCTCATGGGCTGCGAAAGCGCAGGGACCTTATTAAAAAAACATCTGTCTCGTATACAACCAGGAACCGAACACCAGATAAACCTGAACCAGTATGGTGTGCTAATGAGCACCAACAAGTTCGAAATTGCGTTCCTCGTTCAGTTTTATAAAACAAAATGTATTGGTGAAGATTTTTATGACGTCGTGTACTACATATATATGTGAGGGAGTATCATAGGAATAGTTGCATCAACGTGGAAATCGATTATTGTCCGAGCACGCACAAATATGATATTGAATTACCTGAATCTGCATATAAAAACACTTTATTTCAGGACAGAAGTATTCGGACGCGTGTGAATAATCCGCCATTACCATAACAAAGGTGAGTTAACAATCAAATTTAACACAGGCATAAACCCGCACAACTGCTTCTTTTGAGCTGCCATAATCCACCCCATGCATTTTGCAAACGGGAACAGCTGAACCGTGCACACATACGCTATGTATGTATGTGTGATTCAATGTATTTGTGAACGCAAAAACCGATCGGCGATCGTTATTATCGATACATACAATGCGAAGTCAACTTATAGTTTAGGGTTAACATTGCAAGCAAACTGAGAAAAATTTAGAAGATTATTGAAAATAATCAGTACATAATAAGCAGATAAATTGACTTACCTCATGTTTAAGGAAAATCGGTCCGTATTGACCATTGAACAAGCTCTGTACAGTGGAATTCGCTTGTTATGATTCCGCCTATATTGACCAACCGCTTAACATGAAGTAATTGCAATGTTAAGTTTAGTTTTCATATTAATGTCTATAGGAAAGTTTGGATGTAATAACTCCGTTTAAAATGGCATATCGTTTATTGGCTGATTCTCAAGAAAACGTATCTGGCTATAGCGACCCGAATGATTAATAATAACATTTTTGCTCATTTTTCTGACCCTTCTTATGTATATTGATATTAAAATTCATCGTCCTTTATCTTTTTTTGTTGATAAACATATACAACTTGTAGTTTTTCTCTCTATTAAACTAAATAACTAACCAAAATCGAAAGTTATTTGTTTTCTAAGACTATGCTTTGTATGACGTGTTTGTCATTTCCCTTCGGTGTCATTATAAGCGGATTCTACTGCATAATAAGCAGATCAATTGACTTACCTTATGTTTAAGGAAAATCGGTGCATATTGAACATTGAACAAGCTCTGTTTATTAATTTCTGTACATGTTTGTAATCTTAATTTGTACGCTTTTGGAATTATCTGACTGTTAAAACGCCCAATCAAAGCATGAAATTAACTAAAGGATTCGATATCCAGGATTCATGTGAAAAGTACGTAATGCACCTATTACATATGAATGAAATAGGTGACGCCTTTGATCTTTCGGTTGTTTGAAACAAGGACATGGGGTAAGCCACCACCTACGTGATCCTTTTGAATGGTGTCTCGTTTACAGCAAACGAGATAAAGTACACACATTCAAATACTTGCATACTTACGTATGTTTTAAGAACAGAATAGGTGAACAACGATTATAAAAGCCCGTCGACTTTGTAAAGGTATAACGATGATGGGGGTTGTAGCGGCGGCAGTTGTAGCCCGTTTCGCTGACACAAGACAATTCAGAACTGCTGACAGAAGAAAATTGTTCAATAGGGCAAGGTGGAAGATAGAGAAAAAAGGCCAGAAACGGTAGACTGTACTTTACAACTAAAATAGATTAATAACAGGGTGGTACTAGTAACAAATGAGAATCGGTTACATGGCTGCTGTTTGTTTTCGAAAATATTTCCAAGTTTTAGTGGGATACAGAGCAAAAGTGGAACATAATCATCACAAAGTCATCAGCCTTGAGACTGACCGGACGCACACTTTCACTCTTCCCTATTCTGAGACACATCCCTAATTATGTCAAAAATCTAATCTACATCTCCCTCTGCTCTTCTGTACTCTTACTTCTGCTTAAATCATATCTGTAACTAAACCTTGATGTTTTAGAACGTCTCCTACCATTCTCTCTCTCTCTCCCCTTTCCTTATTGAGAAGCACCTTCACTCCTCCCTAATCTGAGTGACAACCCTGATTATTTGTTAACATTAATCTATTCTACATCTTCCTCTGCTCTTTTTAACTTTTATTTCTGCTTAAATTATATCTGTAACTAGTCCTTGATGTTTTAGAACGTCTCCTACCATTCTCTCTCTCCCCTTTCCTTATTGAGAAGCACATTCACTCCTCCCTAGTGCGAGTAACAACCCTGATTATTTGTGAACACTAATTTATTTTACCTTCTTCACTGCTCTTTTACAATTATAGTAGCGAATGTTTCCTTGTTTAGTGCAAAATACACCCTGATGCAGATGCACTAACTATATATTGTTTATTTGTAATTATAACGTCTACGTTACATGTAGTATTATATGCATCTTCTATTTCAGTAGAAGTTGTTTATGCTTTCTTGAGCGGTTTCGCAAAATTGTCAAGAGTAATGAAAGCTGAAATAACAAGAGAGAGGCTTTGAAAAGACAGTCAGTCTGTTAGTATTCGACAGCTGAGCGAGGGATGAAAGCAACGCGGCGCTATGCGCCGAGACGCGTCTTATAAACCGAGCAAAACACCTTTCGGCGTCGTTAAACGGTAGATACAGGCCTTAATTTACTAATAAGCTATTATTAAAAGCAGTAGAAACTTTACCATCAAACAATACAGCCCTTAAGACAGGTATAAAGTAATTATTTTATTTGTTACTAGGTTTTACTCGGGTCAAACTATTTCTACTTGTTTATAATAAATCCAATTGTTTTAACCAATAATTTAAGCAAAACATTACAAAAGCTACAGATGAAATCAACACAAGAACATGCGGTTTGCGAGCACCTTCGAAATCTCCTTAAATTTACATCACGACAGCCTGTCTTAATCCTAAGTACGATAATGCGATCTCAATTTTCGCGATGGATGGCGGAGTTAACAGTTGTCGTTTCAGTTTATGATCGCCGTCGCGGCGCCGATGTAACGTCACTGTCGCGCCCATGTCCCTGCACTTTAGCTAGGATAACGAATCAACGGAACTTCGACCACGACTTGTTTACAATATTAACGTGAAAAACGTCAATAATACGATTAGTAAAGGGTAGAATAGTTTCGTCAAATAATAAATAAATAATGACTGTTAAAATTGTATCAATCGTCTTAATACTGGGCTGAAACTATGCGATAAATAATAAATCAATTTCACTATATATTTGAGATATTTATCTATAAGAATTGAGAAATAAATCTAACGAAGTGTTGTACCGACGTTATTTCCACTAGCGTCGACTGTTTTGGGGTATAAACATTTTAGGTAAGAAAATAGTGTAACAAGGGAACCCTCTCACTCAATTGTCCGGTCTGGAAGTTAACCTCCACGGGGGAAAATTACGAGAAGAGTTCAGTTTATAGCCCGTTATTGCCGGTGAAATTTAAACGACCATTTTCTACTGCCTAGGCCCTCGAAATGGCCCTACTGGTCGACGTTTTATATTATCTAAATGAAAATGAGAGAGAATGCGACTCCAATTAGACATGACGCGACATAACACCTGAAGGCTATTACCCCCTGGATCTTTATATAGTTTCGAATAACGAATAATTTCAAGACCTTTAGAAAGTCATAAATGATACTTCAGAGAAATATTTAATTATGTTTCTTATTTACACTCCGAAAATTACAAAATACCAGTAAACAAATGCTTCACATGCGGTAATCGGAGTGTTGTTGCAGTCATGTCCTTCAAGATCTTTACTTTTTTCTCAAAAATACATGCCAATGTTGTATTCTTTATTAACGTGCAGGTGGGCGGCTTACCAGTGTGGGTAGGTGCAGGTAGATCACACGGCAGAGGTAGTCCACACATCACTGCACTTATAAAATTGCCTGTCACGTAACAGGGTAAAACTTTCTTTTCCAGATTATTTGCGGTGAATATTAAAAATAGATGCTCTCTTCTCTGCATTATTCTTTTTATTAAGTTGCAGGTAGTACGTATAAATAAACGAAGGTACAGNGGTTAGAAATTAAGAGGTTTTAGAAAAAATAGGAGAACAGAGGACTACAGAATTCAATAACAAATACGCGAGATAGGTTGGTAGGACACCTTCTCAAACGTGAAGGACTAGTTAGAAACATATTAAAAGAAGAAACATCAGGAATTAAGAGGAGTAGAGGTAGATCTAGATTAGATTACTGTTCGCAAATAATTAAGGATGTGGATAGTTTTAGGGAAATGTAAAGGTTAGCTCAGGATAGGAGTGGAGGTGTGTGTCCAACCAGTCTTAGGACTTACGACGTTATAATGATGAAGGTATTTTAAAAGATAAAAACTAACAAACATCAAACATTACATTTCACATGCATTTTAGGACTGTCGATTACTACTAATAGGTTAACCCCTGAAGCTTTGTAAAATGACTCCTATTAGATATATTCCCTAGACCTAGGGAATTTAATGCCGTATTATAGAAAATGTAATTTTTATTTCATTTATAAAACAATTTAATTTTTGCGCCAAATGAATTCTTGATATTGAAACGATAAACCTAGTTCGTAAACCAAAATCTGTTCTTATACACGGTTATCTGTTTTCAATCAAATGGAAACTTGATCTGGATTTTATCCATTAATCGAAATATACTTTAAAACCCTAGGTGGTGCCGGTTGAAGGTAAACTAATCAAAATTAAACTTTCAGCACACCGTTTGTATCAGACTTTCGTGCGTCGGTTTATTTTCGTAAAAATTCTTGAAACGTGTACCGGTGGGATATCCGACTCGATTTACCCGTAAAAATAGCTCGTTTTGTTTGTTATTCTCTTTAGCCTAAGCAATAAGGTATGCCACATATGCAATATATGAGTAGGTACAATTCGACTATTTGAACGGAATGAGAAACAGACGTAAATTGATGGTATGAAATTTTATTGTTTAGTAATTAGAATATGAATACAATAAATTACAAGAATTGTAGGTGCATATTTTTTATATGTACTTATATACAATGAATAAAACCTATTTATTTTGCATTTAAAATCGTACAAATTGTTATAAGTTACCATATGAAAAATAGCAATAAAAACAATATTTTATAATGCAAATACATTTAGATTCATTCACTTAAGTGTTTGGTTAATATATTAGCGATTACTTAGTAAAAAGAACAAAATTCCTAATTTAAAATTATATTCTCTAAATCAGTTGTATTATTGTCTAAAAATTTATACATTTTTTTCAACAAATTAAGAAAATCCTTAAAAATTACAGTCAAAATTTTAGAATATATTGATCATAACATATTATTTTCTAAAAATATTTTTTCTAAACATCGTGTAATAAAACACTTAAAATTATTATACTACATAATGCACCAAACTGCGGCATCTAATAGAGAGTGTGCAAACACAATATAGTAGATCATTTCGTTATAAGGAGTGAATTGTCATATTTATATGATTTTATACGGAAATCGAGAAAGCCAAGTAAAATATGATTACCATTTCCTTAATAGAGAATGTTTCATTACATAGGGTAAATTTTTAAGGTAAAAGCGTTGTTTCCAATAATATTTTTTGTTTAAAAAACACATCGATACAATATATTTTTTTAATAAAACAAAGAAAGAAAACGTTTCTCGGACTACTTGTTTTCGCTGCCTTTTACGAAAACGATGTCGATAATAGCATTCGATGATGACGATTGTTCTCTCCCCTCGGGCGTCGGGGTGCGAGCCAACACGAAGCGTCGCGACGTAAAGGCGGGTGGTCACCCCCTACGTAACCACCGTAACTTGCAGACGTAGCCGAATAAACGACCCCATCACTGTAACTGCTGCCGCTGTTATACTGTGTACAACAACCACTAACCCTCTTTTCTACGACGAAGGAGACAAAAANTGCATTATTCTTTTTATTAAGTTGCAGGTAGTACGTATAAATAAACGAAGGTACAGGTAGATTATAAGTCAGAGGTAGACCGCATACTATTGCGCCCATAATTGCCTGTCACGTAACAGGGTAAATTCTTTATTTTAAGGATTTTTTAAGGTTTAAATTTGTGTTTAATGAATATTAGGGTAACTGTTTTATTATGATTGATTCAGAAATTATTGAAATTGGATTAAAACTAACAATGAAGAAAGCATTCAGGTATTCTAATCAATTAGAGGAACAATTATGTAGTGAATATCTAAATGCGGTTCACAAAACCTACAAGGTTCGTTTAAATCGTGCTATCTAAAATGACATTTAACCTTTTTAATATCCAGGAAATAAACTACATGCCACATTCGAGCGTAAACAGGCAATTTATTATTGGAAAAATAATGATTGTGGACTTTGACTGATACCTTTAGAACCGAACAAGACACGCATGTGTGCGTATGTCACAATACTGAACACACAGTTCGACAATAATGATAAATTAATTTGTTAAATGTATCTACACGTACAAATATTTTCATCTAGAAACGCTATCTTCAGTAAACTTACATAAACAAGAGATAAAATTAAATTAAAAGTCAAAAGCTTAAGAAAAAATGTATTATGCCATCAAACATCAAAAATATGGAGAAAATGACTTCATTTTTTCGCGACTTTACGTCCTCAAAAGTGTGTCATGAAAAAATACATCGCAAAACACATTCGATTTGTGTGGAGATTTATCAACAAAAATATTTAGTACCAGTTAGTAATAATATGCGACGTCTATTTACAGTTGACCTTACTTTCTAGTATTCACTTTCGATAACGATATCAAAAGTTACTGTTTACCACAAATTTATTACAAACGCGCTCAAACTAATATGAAACAAAAATTTTGATTTCATGATTTGTAAGAGTTAGTGTAAATAGAATTATAAAGAAAAAATTAAATGAAGTAAATGCCTAGATATTAATATTGTAAGCGAGGTATCTTAATTAATTAATTGGCGTTGATCACCGCAATTTGACGTCAATGCCTTTCTGAACTAAACTATAAATGACGATAAC
Organism: Agrilus planipennis; assembly: GCF_000699045.2. Taxonomy (NCBI): domain Eukaryota; kingdom Metazoa; phylum Arthropoda; class Insecta; order Coleoptera; family Buprestidae; genus Agrilus; species Agrilus planipennis. The sequence continues at coordinate 822,002 of NW_020438943.1, forward strand.
CTGTGACCTGTGGGCGTCCCTCATCACCGCTACCACAACTAGTATAAAAAACATTTATCCCCACATATCCCTACTTAAATCAATCGACAAACGCCGTAACTCTTGAGTTCTCCTCAGTTCTTTTTTCTTTCTGATTTAGCTTTCGTTATCGAAGCGTTATCTGCTCCAAAAGACAGTGATTTGTGTGGAATGCAGATAAGAAACCATTCGTTTCTAACGTATCTTTCTTTAGTTTAGTCACTCATGACTTACGACACACAATAAAGAACAGTGATGTTGATTATTATATCCCAATTAAGCGATACGTGGAACTTAATTTTATAAAGATTATGTCTAACATTTTACGCCAAAATTAGTTTATATTTCCACCAATAATGGAAATATTTCGACAATTCCGAAATTTTAATAAAAACAAAAAAGAAGTGAACACATCATGAAATGTCGGCCATTGTACTTTTTCAATTGTTGCTGATGTCGGCCATCATTCTTTTTTAATTGTTGTTGATGTCGGCCATCATGCTTTCAATTGTTGCTGTTGTCGGCCATTATGATTCTCTAATGGGAGGGATTTTTAAATTTCGGTTGAATGATGAATGATTTTTTGATTTGCTTACGGTCTATTGTGACCTTCAACATCAATTAGATAGACAAAAAGAAGTTGGAAATTTAATAAACTTACCCTACATAGATTTGATACTACATTTTATTATATAGGCTCCATTCTTTTCAAACATAAATTGAAAAATTATAGTAAAATAAAATGTTCTAGGGAACAACATAACACATTTCAGCAATGTTAAATCATTTAAAAAAAAAGCGACAAACATTGTACCTAATTCTAAAAGAAACAAATAAGAAGTGACAACTATGCTCCCTGCAACCATTCTAAATCCGTTTTCTTTTTAATTTCAAGCCAAATAATTGTACTTATTTAATGAAGGATGTGTACACGTTTATCTTTAAGTATTTTTAATGATCGGCCATTTTTATTCGTCCATTGTTGTGGTATTGTTGCACATGTCGGCCATTATACTTTTTCAATTGTTGATGTTGTCGGTCATCATTGTTTTTTAATTGTTGCTGATGTCGGCCATCATGCTTTTGATTGTTGCTGTTGTCGGCCATTATGATTCTCTAATGGGAGGGATTTTTAAATTTCGGTTGAATGATGAGTGATTTTTTGATTTGTTTACGGTCTATTGTGACCTTCAACATCAATTAGATAGACGAAAAGGTCGAAATTTAATAAATTTACCCTACATAGATTCGATACTACATTTTATTATAATCTGCTCCATTTTCTTCAACCACAAATCGAAAAATTAGAGTAAAATAAAATGTTCTAGGGAAAAACAAAACCTTTCAGAAATGTTAAATCATTTTGAAAACAAAAAAGACAAACATTGTGCTTAGTTCTAAAAAAAAACAAATAAAAAATGACAACTGTATTCTCTGCAACCACGTGTCAAAACATGTGCGCGCTGCAAGATCGTTTTGACCCAATTTCGTGGCAAAAATACTAGGCTAACAAAATTAGTGTTTTGGCCCAATGTGGGTAGGACTCCGCATGTTATTTTAACATTTCAAAGACGTCACCGACAACCGTTTAAAAAATAAAACAAACGAGTTCATTCACAGTCTACCCTACACATTCATCCCCACCACAATCCGAAATATGGCGGGTCATTCATCTGTTTAGGTACTTCAAAAACGACTCAATTTTTGCGATTTTCAAAATAAAATACTTTTTTTTTGCTAAATGGTAGCTACTTAAAAAAAACATGCCAACGGGTAATTTTATTTAATTAAAAAAAAGTTGGTATATAGAATGTTTACACCTTTTTATCGCTTACCTTGTTTCCGTTGCGGTTTCGCTTGTTTCCTACGTCCTCTAGGTCCTCCAGCATTTGATGTTGACGCCATGGTGACGGTTTTGTGTATTTCTTTTTGAATCCCATGTAGTCCTAGACCTCACAGTTCACAAAAACAACTGTTACAAGGAAAAAAAAATAAAAACCGGTCACACAAAAGTTACCGACCGCACTCTCTGTGTAAAAAAGCAGGTAATTTACCGGGGAACATAACAAAAAAAACACGTAGCGCGACAGCTCCCGCACGCAACAAACATCCACACCACCCCTACTCGGCGGCCGACTCATGCAATACACCTCTCGGGTCTCAGCGCCCGCGGCAGTAAACATTACCCGGTGCTCGCCATTGGCCGTATAACGCACGCTCTCATTGGTCGCACACCTTACAGGTTTACACCTACCTGTAAAACACTCATCATGTTATCATACCGGTATGTTTACGCGGACAGGTAAACCTTCAAGGTCGTTCACCAAAGACACTGCCTGTCAATGGGCGAACAGCTGTTTGTCACGGACATTTTGTGAGCGCGTAGATAGGTCGTTAAAAAGCTAGGCGTACTGCTGTATGGATGCCATGCGGACACGCTGGAGCGGGAAGCAATTTCAAAAGTGGGGGCGAATGAACGCGTGGTTGCCAGATACGCGCTGCAAATATAGCAGCCATAAAAACTTGGCTGAACGTTTTTATTGAATAAAAAGTTGATATTCTAAAGTTACAGATAGCAGGAAACCCGTTTTTGGGTGTTAATTTTTATTTCGCTTTTCATTTTGTGATCCTAATCATCTAAATCTTTTAAAAACAGGAATGATTGCTCATTTACCCCAAATGTGTTGAAAACCATTCAAAGCCATGAAATAAATTTATTTTTCTATCTCACTTGTAAAAAGCCATAAGGATGTTTAATGTTAATGCTTCATGCTGAATTTTACCTGGCATATACATTCAATACAGGCCCCACGCATTCATCAACACAAATGTTTTTTACATGACAGACACTTAATGCAGGTAACAGGAAATCATAATCACAAATGGTTTCTACATGACAGACACTTACTGCAGGTAACAGAAAATCATAATCACAAATGGTTTCTACATGACAGACACTTAATGCAGGTAACAGGGAATCATAATCACAAAGGTTTTTACATGACAGACACTTAATGCAGGTAACAGAGAATCATAATCACAAAGGTTTTTACATGACAGACACTTAATGCAGGTANTCGTAAAGCGGCGCTTTTGATCTCGACGTGATGCACAGTGTCTCTAGAAAATTTTGATAACACTCGCATAGAAATCGGACAATTTAATCAGAAAATATGAGCCATACTGTCGACTCAGAAAAACGCTAAAACGAAAAGTAGGGTAAATTACGCGAATTCGGTTGGCGCTAGAGCAGGCCGGGAATGTCATAAGTCAATGGGGCTTTTATCAAAAACTTCCCTCATGCATTGGGCTTCGAACCATCTATAACTAGAACGCATCGGACGTCGAGGTGAGGTGCTAGGAATTTATTTTTTAATTGGTACTGGGTAAGTCTTCTTTTGAATGGCAATTGCGTTTTATTACAATTTCATTTTTCGGTACAATTAACTTAAAATTAGACAAAGATTATCTCATTAGTTGTAGGTAGTTGGTTTAATTATTTATTCTGGCATACTTATTCGAAATTTGGTTATTACGGCTTACGTCTTCAGAATTATGTTATGAAAAATCAGGCAGAATTTATCTGATTTTTTTTTTGTATTTCATTCGATTTCACGAAGTAACTGTTGAACAGAAAGCTCTCGATAATAACACGATTATCTAGGTTTGAGGGTCGCGGGAAGGTTATTTTGCCCATATTGTGTTTATTAGTGTATTCGTGTGAATATTTGTTTGCTCGACAAAGAAATACGAAATTTTATTAAGAAATTAATGATAGATGTTTAGTTCTGTGCGTTCATTTTTGTTAGACGGGTGTGGTTTTTAACTCTAGATTATTATCAACTGTATTTTGGATTATTAATTTCTGGTGAGTTTGATAGCTGGATAATTTTTGCTTGTTAGGATTAATAAGTCGTATACATATTATTTAAGTCGAATATTTCTCCATTGCTGTAAAATGTTGCTATTATTGTATTAATTTGTTTGTAAGAGAGCTTTTTTGTTTTACTGAGTACCTAGTATTTTTTATGATACAAATTTTAACATGAACTTCAGATAAGTAAGCAACAAATAAATACACTTATAGATTTTATACAAATATCTCTGTCGTTAATTGTTGCTTATTAATTAAGTCATAATCTATTTTACTTTTTTTCTTAGGGCGGCGGTCAAAAAATATATAACTAATGTTTTTTTGTATGAAGGTTTATTTAACTATCATCACACCTTTCGAAGTTTTAATGCTCACATTTGTCTTCAGTTCATGTTAATTCACACAATACTCAGCAGTATTATTTATTATTAGTTATATATTTTTTGATCGCCACCCTGAAAAAAAGGTTATAATATCGAGGGTAAATTAAAACATAATAACAATTTATACCAATTTAAGAATTGTTTTTCTATCTTTTTCAGAAAAAATATTCTGAACCAAAACTACAATGCCTCAAAAT
>NW_020438943.1:826619-829293 GCF_000699045.2 Agrilus planipennis
AAAGGTTTTTACATGACAGACACTTAAAGCAGGTAACAGTCAGTCATAATCATAAGTGCCTTTTACATGACAGACACTTAATGCAGGTAACCGTCAGTCATAATCATAAACGGTTTTTACATGACAGACACTTAATGCTGGTAACAGGGAATCATAATCAGAAAGGTTTTTACATGACAGACACTTAATGCAGGTAACAGTCAGTCATAATCATAAGTGTTTTTTACATGACAGACACTTAATGCAGGTAACCGTCAGTCATAACCATAAGTGTTTTTTACATGACAGACACTTAATGCAGGTAACCGCCAGACATAATCATAAACGGTTTTTACATGACAGACACTTACTGCTGGTAACAGGGAATCATAATCACAAACGGTTTTTACATGACAGACACTTAATGCAGGTAACAGGGAATCATAATCACAAATAGTTTCTACATGACAGACACTTAATGCCGGTAACAGGGAATCATAATCACAAATCGTTTCTACATGACAGACACTTAATGCTGGTAATAGGGGATCATAATCACAAATGGTTTTTACATGACAGACACTTAATGCTGGTAACAGGGAATCATAATCGCAAATGGTTTTTACATGACAGACACTTAAAGCAGGTAACAGTCAGTCATAATCATAAGTGCCTTTTACATGACAGACACTTAATGCAGGTAACCGTCAGTCATAATCATAAGTGTTTTTTACATGACAGACACTTAATGCTGGTAACAGGGAATCATAATCAGAAAGGTTTTTACATGACAGACACTTAATGCAGGTAACAGTCAGTCATAATCATAAGTGTTTTTTACATGACAGACACTTAATGCAGGTAACCGTCAGTCATAATCATAAGTGTTTTTTACATGACAGACACCTAATGCAGGTAACCGCCAGTCATAATCATAAACGGTTTTTACATGACAGACACTTACTGCTGGTAACAGGGAATCATAATCACAAACGGTTTTTACATGACAGACACTTAATGCAGGTAACCGCCAGTCATAATCATAAACGGTTTTTACATGACAGACACTTACTGCTGGTAACAGGGGATCATAATCACAAATGGTTTTTACATGACAGACACTTAATGCAGGTAACAGGGAATCATAATCGCAAATGGTTTTTACATGACAGACACTTAATGCTGGTAACAGGGAATCACAATCACAAATGGTTTTTACATGACAGACACTTAATGCAGGTAACAGGGAATCATAATCGCAAATGGTTTTTACATGACAGACACTTAATGCAGGTAACAGGGAATCATAATCACAAATGGTTTTTATATGAAATATTATTCTGAAAATTCATTTCTGAATTTTTTACCCACTACACACTACCTCAAATTAATGAGGGAAAAATTGTTGCTGCTGTCACACCCCCGCCGGGAAACGAACCCGAGACCTTTGGCTGACAGCAGCAAGTATTTTTCCCTCATTAATTTGAGGTGGTGTGTAGTGGATAAAAAATTCAGAAATGAATTTTCAGAATAGGGCAGGCACTTAATGCAGCAACATACAATCATAATTATTAATGTCTTTTACCATATCATAGACAGACAAGCAACGGACAATCACAATTACAAATGTGTTTGTATGATGGATACTTACCCGCATTAAGTATCCATCATACAAATCATACAGGTATTTAATGGAGATATCAGACAATCATAGTTATAAATGTTTTTTACTTTAATGTAGGTTTAAGGACATAATAATTAAAAATGCTATTATCTGAGGTGTACAAAAATTGTAACTGGTGCCAAAGAATAAAAACTAAAAAGGTGATGTCTTGTTTCTTAATCTAATTATTTCCTTTTATTTCAGTTGTATTACGCTGTGCCACTCCATATGAGTATATTAAGTGGAATCTTACATCGAATGCTGACTAATACATAACAAGCAGTCCCATAGTACAAAACGCAGCTAAATTTATGATGTAAGTCCTACATTTACTATAAAATTTATTTAATTGCGAACGTCAATTTAGGGTAAAACATTCAGTTTTAACAAAAAAAAAAATGCGGTGAAAACTTTTGATATCTACTACAGTATACTGTAATTTAAAAATATAAATATTTGGGCCTTACAGCGGAATATAATCTCAATTCCCACGCCAATAGATGTACTACCGGATGTACAATTATTACTAAAACTTAATCAATAAAACCGGGAATTTAAAATTCAGTATCGCGTTTTTAATTCTATTATTATGTAATATTCACTAAGGGTCTGAATGAGTTTTAATAGTTATACACTTATATAACTTTCACTCTTTATTAAACATAAAAACAGCAAAAATAACAATAGATAAGAACACAGTTGACTAGACAGTAAAATGTTAATGTATTTTTTGTATTTTAAAATTCTCACGATCAAAAAAATATTTCTTTACAGCGCAATTACTTTCACAAAATTACATTGGTGATATTGTACCATAAATATTAAATAAATAACACTTAATGCCGGTAACAGGGAATCATAATCGCAAATGGTTTTTACATGACAGACACTTAATGCAGGTAACAGGGAATCATAATCGCAAATGGTTTTTACATGACAGACACTTAATGCAGGTAACAGGGAATCATAATCGCAAATGGTTTTTACATGACAGACACTTAATGCAGGTAACAGGGAATCATAATCGCAAAT
>NW_020438943.1:830088-833582 GCF_000699045.2 Agrilus planipennis
ACATCGAATGCTGACTAATACATAACAAGCAGTCCCATAGTACAAAACGCAGCTAAATTTATGATGTAAGTCCTACATTTACTATAAAATTTATTTAATTGCGAACGTCAATTTAGGGTAAAACATTCAGTTTTAACAAAAAAAAAAATGCGGTGAAAACTTTTGATATCTACTACAGTATACTGTAATTTAAAAATATAAATATTTGGGCCTTACAGCGGAATATAATCTCAATTCCCACGCCAATAGATGTACTACCGGATGTACAATTATTACTAAAACTTAATCAATAAAACCGGGAATTTAAAATTCAGTATCGCGTTTTTAATTCTATTATTATGTAATATTCACTAAGGGTCTGAATGAGTTTTAATAGTTATACACTTATATAACTTTCACTCTTTATTAAACATAAAAACAGCAAAAATGACAATAGATAAGAACACAGTTGACTAGACAGTAAAATGTTAATGTATTTTTTGTATTTTAAAATTCTCACGATCAAAAAAATATTTCTTTACAGCGCAATTACTTTCACAAAATTACATTGGTGATATTGTACCATAAATATTAAATAAATAACACTTCTCTGTTTTCACATACTATATTAAAATAACTGAATTGAAAATCAAAGTTATGTTATTTATTATAATATTTTTTTATAACTACCGTTCTCGATGCTATCTTCGGCTTGTAGGCACCTGTTTAGTTCTGGCTCCGATTTTTCGTCCAACTGTTCCTGAAGTTTATCCTTTAGAGCCTGCTGCTTTCTTTGTGCTTTTGCTTTAATTTTCTTATTAATTGCCACCATACCTTTAAAATTAAAATATATTTGTATTATGAACTAAAAACTAATATTTTTAATGGTTCATACATTTTAATGTTTGAAACAGCATATCAGCACCCTTTTTTGGCTTTCTATTAACTAACATTCTAGAACATTAAAAGAACATAATTAGGTGTAGAATTGAATTAATTAATCTGAAAAGCAAATACCTTGCCTGTCGTTCTTTCATTTCAATCTTAAGCATTTGTAATTGGTATGCAAAATCATCTCGTTGTTTCAACATTGTACATTCCATTAATGTTCCTAAACAATCTATTGGAGGATATTCCTTTCTGTGGTTTCTTAAATGGTAAATTAAACGTTTCAGGGGCTAAAAACAATAACAAATATTAAATAACGTTAATATTCCCCATATTGTTCATTACCGAATTATAAATTTGTACTAACAACCAAACTAAAAAAGTAGCTAACATGAGTAAAGCTCCTACAGGTTCATAGCTTTCCTTAATTTTATCCACTAAAGGAATAATTACGATAAATGGTAAAGCTATTAGGTACGTAAAAGCCCTAAGAAAAAAACATTAGACGTTTTAAATTTAAAAAACATTTTTATAATACTCACAATAGAGCCATAGTTGTATAAAATATCACTAATCGCAATCTGTTTATTAGTTCTTTCGTTTTAAATGTAGAAAATTGTCTTTTCTTCACAATAATAGATAATCTACTTATTTGAACAGATATTTGAACTATACTTAGTGCTGCCATCACAGATATAATTTTAGTATCTCTGAAAATTAAAAAAAAATAATTAAGAAAATAAATAACTGAAATTTACACTGTGCACATACCTTAGTAAATATGACACAAAGATATATAATGTAAAAAATAAATAATGGAGAGGTAGAAATGAATTTCGTATTTCCCAAATTACTGTGTGTAAATAAAAACAGCTGATATAAATGAAATTCCAGTTGATAAACTCATTGCTAAAAACGACAGGCGAATCTGAAAATCCATACTTGCAGTAATATAAATTGGTAACAAAGAACAGTAGATACCAAGAAGATTGAATTACTCTCTTACGCATGTAACATGGCCACAAAAACCTCTTCAATATTAACTGAAATACAATATGAATTATTACATGTTTATTCTGTTCTTATGGTACTTACAGTAATCATGTTTTCATAAGTTAAACGGAAAATGCTCCATAAAATAACTGCCCAGAAAATCCCATTTCCTAGAGCGTTATTGTAATAGCTACCAAATTGGTTTTTCAATAACCGTGGGATTGGTGTTAATTCGTATTCGAGAAAGCTCATGTTTATGTAATTTGACTAAGACTACTATAAATACATTCTTAAAGAATCCGAAAGTAAAAATACACTGCACCTTAACCTAAAAATGGAATTTTTAGTTAAACATTATTATTAATACATTTTAAAATCTTTAACAGTAAAAATAAAAATTACAAATTTCACTTACTTTCCTAATGAAAACCCAAATTTAAAACAACACAAAAAGCAACTCAACATACCCACAAAAATTTGGTTATGTTATTGTTCGTTGTATCTATGCTGTAAAGTCTGTGGTAGATTCTTTGGTGGTCGTGGTAGCATACTCTTCAACACGCACTCAAAATCTGATTAAATTTTGGGCTTTCTTATCTATATAATTCATGTTGTTGAACGCAAACTTATTAAAAAATTACAATTCATTCAACCGAAATTTAGAAACCCCTCCCATTAGATAATCATAATGGCCGACAACAGCAACAATTAAAAGCATGATGGCCGACATCAGCAACAATTAAAAAAGAATGATGGCCGACAACATCAACAATTAAAAAAGTATAATGGCCGATATGTGCAACAATACCATAACAGTGGATGAATAAAGATGGCCGATCAGGTCGAAAATTCATGAGTTGTTTCCTCTCTATGGAATATGTGCCGATTTTTCGTGTTATGTTAATTAAATTATGTTTATTTCAAATCGTACTCAAAAACTGTTGGTAGGATCAAATTTTTCACATCTTTTTACATATATTTCACCATTTAGATCATTAAGAATAATTGCTTAATTGGTCGAAAATTGACGAGCGCTTTTTTCCGTATGGAATTTTTACCGATTTTGCGTGTTATGTCGATTAAATCATTTTTATTTTAAGATGCACCCTAAAACTATTAGTACAACGAAATTCTTCACATCTTTTTACATATGTTTCACCATTTAGATCAGTAAAAGTAATTGCTTAACAGGTCGAAAATTGACGAGCGCTTTTTTCTGTATATAATTTTTGGCGATTTATCGTGTTATGTCAATAAAATCTTTTTTATTTTAAGACGCATTCAAAAACTATTGGTAGGACGAAATTCTTCACATCTTTTTTCATATATTTCACCACTTATAACTTTTAGAATAATTCTATAACAGATCGAAAATTGACGAGCGCTTTTTTGTGTTATGTCAATTAAATCTTTTTTATTTTAAGATGTAATAGGTCAATTAAATGTACATGTACATGTACATGTATAGATTGAATCCCAGGCAGTAACATGAAATTTAATTTATGGTCTAATTTTGATCTGTAAAGCAATTAATATTTTTTTCTATTCTCTTTGATGAATGTCGACTTATATAGCTTTACTGGAAACATGACATAGTGAAATCAATATCAAGAATATGTAATTTTTTATCATTA
>NW_020438944.1:0-1820 GCF_000699045.2 Agrilus planipennis
GAAAAGTGTATAAGACACTTTTAAGATCAACTAAAAAGCTAAGCCCAAGGGAAGTCGTTCGGGGAGGCCCTCCCTAATTCCACAAGGGTGAGAAGGAAGACACACGATAACGAAACGTTGAATCATGTAGAAGACGTAGGGTAAATGCAAAGCAATTTATAGTAAGAATATGCAGTAAGCTAAGCGAAGAGGTAAGCAATACTATTGTTAGACTATACTATAACTACTAAATGTGTTAGTTCAACTACTACATACAAAAAAAAAAATCTACATTCAACAGTTACTTCAAATAAAATGAACAAAAATAAGTGTGCAAAATAAAAACTAATTCAAATTAACTACAAAATAAAAAATTAATTTGAATTTGGACTAAAAGAATTATTACTATCAGATAGAGCATGCAGTATAAAAGATCTATTTTAACTACGGGGTCTTCTTTGTCTTCTCCAGCGTCGATCTGAAACAGATACGGTGGTAACAGATCAATAAAGAGCAATTAAAATTAAATGTATCAAGTATTCTTACCTTAATTAACTGTAGACTGTAACGTTCCAAACTTTGAAGGTCTAAAAAGCAAACCAAATCCATAGCAAAATATTTGTTGTTTCAATGGAGTTCCAATAAATCTCTAGTTGTTCTTACTGATCGATCCAAATTTAACTGCATAATGTTGAAAAATAAACCGGAAAACAGCAAAACAAGAATGTAGTCCAAAAAATCCTTATTTGATTCATTTGTTGGAAAATCTGCAGAAATGGATAAAAAACGTATTCATTAAAAATTAATTACATTCCTGTATAAATTAGATACAAAATACAATACTAACATGTACCATGAGGAAGTAAAATAACTCAATTTATAATGATGACAGGGCGTGTTTCATAGACAAGTGTCTTTTTACATCATGACATAAATAATTGTGAATCGATGCACAATAAGGCTAATTTATGCGGCATACAGTAATTTTTTAAAACAAATGCCATTTATTCACGACAATTTGTTCTTAATAAATGAAGAAGTATGAAAGTATTTTATCACATTTCCGAAAAATTTTAAATCGATGTTCTGTTTCAATTTTGTAGTCTTGTTGTATCTATGGTCGATGGCACAGGAGACACTCCTTTTAATAATACTGTTACTTATAATTATTGCATTTTAAATATTTAAGGTTATTTAACAATTAATTTAAAAAATGGAAAGTGAAATATATGAGCAAGAAGCTGAGGGGCAACGTAAAAGGAGATCGTCAATATTTTTTGCTCCTGAAGAAGGTAAACATTATATACTGTGTACGATTTTGTCTTTTACAAACGTAAATATTTCAGAAGTCGTCGTTGATGTAAAATTTAGTAGAGTTCACTACCCTGCTGATTATTACAACAAACTACAGGAAGAATACAGGCAATGGAAAGAAACATTACTTGACTTAAAAAATAGTTTTCTTAACTCGAGGTAAAGTAAAGAGACTTAATAGTATCAGTTCAATAACAGAAAATTGATTTTAGAAAAGAATTACAAGAGAATAAAAAGCACCCAATAGACATGGCGCTACTAGATAAAGAACAGCAACAGTTCTTTAAAAATGTGCCAGCAGTTTACTTCAACTATATCAAAACATTTCAGGAATTCTTAGATGAGGTACACACTGCATCAGTTATATTTGAAAATGTTACAAAATGTAAAAAGGTGCTGGCAAATGATTTAGAAGAACGAGTAAAAAGTACCGACAAAAATTTAAAAGAACATTTGCGTACTGTTTGCAATAAGTAGAGTAAAATATTTCATAAACAAAAATGTATGTATATATAATTATTTTTATA
>NW_020438944.1:2047-11551 GCF_000699045.2 Agrilus planipennis
TATAATTATTTTTATAATAAATATAAGTTGTTAATATTATAAGTCTTATGAAAATATCACAATCTATTAATAGCTGAACTTTTCTTTTTAAGCATCTTCTTTTCCTTTGTAGCTAAATACTCTCTTCGATTTGCACTGGAACGTAATTCTAGAATAAGATTTATTTTTTCTACAATTTCTTCAGTTGTACCATGATCTGATTCAAAATCGTAATATTTAAAACTAGCTGATAACTGAAGACTAGTAGAATCGCCTAAAAATAATAAATATAAAGCAAAGAATAAGAGCAAAACTGCTCTGAAAATAAACACTTGTTTTCATTGCAGTTTAAATAATTTTTCTTAAAATTTGTCTTAATCTTAATGATTCAAAATTAATTGAGAAATATAACTGGAATCAGAACACCGAAATATAAATGCATCCAAGTTATTAAGCATTAAAAAAAATGGATCTACTGTAAAAATCTAATTTTTAATGAAACAAAGGTCGCATTATCAAATGTGGAGGGGCAGGACTAGAATAAAAAAACAATTTTTGGCATATCACGACTGTCTAGGTACTAAATAATTGCTGAGAAAAGTTTGATAGTGTGAAACCAAGGAATACGCAATTATTGTAAATCTCTATTAATGTGAATAGCTAAAAGTAATTGGTTTTGTATTTTTTTATTTATATATTTAGCTGATTCCCACAGTTTCACCATTGAAGTACACTAGCATTATGGAACAGAATTTTGGTCTTTTGTTAGTTTTTGAAAAAAAGGTTCTTATGTGAAACAACGTAATGTTAATGCTGCTAAATTAGTAAAAATCTTCAAGTATAATATCATAAAAATGTGTCGTTCATCGCTACATCCACAATAGAATTCATCATTAAGCACATAAATAAAACTGAAAATTTGACTTTTTGATCCTAAAACACTTTGATTATTAATAAGTTTAATATTCGCTTTAGGTATCAAGACAACCTACAGCAAATACAAAAAACTGATTTAGCTCGATAGTAAGGAAATTGTTATTTATTGATTTGTTAAATTTTTTAAATTCGATGCATTTTCGACGTTTAAAAGCTTACCTTTCACGGAATTTTCCATAGAACCATGGGAAGGTGTGTAATAAATGCGAAAAGCACTTGCACTACTCTTTAGATCAGTAATCTCACACCAAACTATTGAATCGATGTGATGACTGACTGGTTTTTGTCTTACAAAAGTAAATTTTGAACTCTTTTGTTGTACAGGGTCAATTTCTATTTTTTCGCCGCTAATTCCCAGTTGTATTTCTGCTTTAGCTCTTACTTTATTCACTATAAGTACACGATACGACTTATAGAGAGGGGCTTCCATAGCGGTTTTGTGTACTTTCATTAACTGTAAGTCTTCTGTTATTTTCTTGGTCTCATTGGCAGTATCTAACATAATTAAAATAAAAACAATGAGAAATGTGTCTAGAATAAGGTAAAAAAGTACTTTTATCTACCATTATCTTTTGAAAATTTGTTTTTAAATTCTTCGCTAGTGCAAATTTGTGTAGTTGTTTCGAAGGAGACATTCTTCTGCCCTTGTTTATGTTCAACTAAACCTAAGCAATCAAATCCGTACTTGGCAACACATTCCTTTGGATCCAAGCAAGGAAAATCGTGATCAACTTCTCCATCTTCTTCTGTTAAATACAATCCATAGGTTTCAACAGGACCAAGAGGAAAATCTCCATGACTCATACTAAAAGAATATATGCCATTTAATTTCTACATTTTTTGTAATGATACATGCACGACACTCAAAAAGAACAAAAAAGGATGTACTTTTTTAATGTTTAATTCTGCTTCACTATCACTAAAAATATTTTATCTCAGAATCTATCATATTGACAAACTACTAGTCCTGTTACAAATTTGGATATTCCTTGGTGGTTATCTTGATATAGGTTCATTAATTGCAATTTATTCAATTTTTGAATTTCAAGGACTATTGTATATCATATAGTTTAATTTTGGAACAATGTTGTATTTTCTAATATCAAATTTAGCAAAACAGGAATCATTTGAATGAAATAGTTTTTTCCAATAAAAACAATAACATTTAATGAGGCATAATTTAATCTTTGAATTACGATAATTAAACTTATCAACTAGAAACAAAAATAAAGAAAAGTTGATTTTATTTAAAAAACCTTAATTTACAATACTTGCCTGCATTTAAGTAATATTAATCCAATAAGTTCTTGTATTGTGGCAGTAGCAATACACAAAATAATCATTGGATAATTCCTTTGCTCCTCTGGAAGCATTGTCAAGAATATTTTATACTTCCTGGTTGGGATACCAATCTGAGCACTACCATCAAACTTTTCATATTCCATATACTGATTTTGAGGCACATTGACACATTTTTCAAGCTGCTCAGAAAGTAATGACTTTGTAACTGTAACCTTTTTCGGCTCTTTCTTAATAAACATATGTTTTATATCATCTTGGGAGAGTGGATTAGGTGCCTCCCATTTTATATGCTTTATTTTCGACATTCTTTTCTTGGCTTGATCCAATTTTTCCAAACGTGCAGCAGTATTTGACCGAGCTCGATGAACACCGTAGTCCATATCAAGCTGAATATCGTAAGATTCATGCCTAATATCATCTTCATCTTCTTCACTATCGTCTGGATCTCTGTAAATATCTAGTTCATCTGCCAAATGTTTAGGTAAATCTTCCCCAACCATAACTGTTTCACACATTCCTGTATAACAAACATGCCTATAAGAAAATTTTAGAAAATTAAAAGTGAAAATTACCTGTATCATCCGTAGAAATAAACGAATTTCGAATGTGTGATAGTAACCACAATTTATTGTCGTATAATGCCATTTCATTTCAAATCAAGTCCACATATTCTGTAAATATATTTAGTTTTTCATTTTGAGATTTCCATCACAGGAAAAAAACGAAAAATTCAAAAAAACAAATTCTAACCAATTTACGGTGAAGTGAAGACCATAGGTGAAGACAGTCATAGACCATAGATAGACGATCATAGATTTGTAATCCTTGTCCATAGATAAATCCTCGTCTATTTCTATGGTCACAGATCAGGAGCAAATTGTTTTTATAAAGTAAATTGAAGATAAGAGTGTCTCGATTATGGTCTGAACGTATTTTTAAATTTCTCAGAACCGTTCGTTTATGTGTAGAAACTTTGCCATCGTCACTGTTTATTTATTCATTCAATTTTAATCGAACCAATAACTGAGAAGAGTTCTATATTGATCAAAATTGAAAAATAATCGGACAAAATTAAATTCATAGAATCATAAGATTACGGTAGAAAAAGACAACTAGCACGAACGAAGGGAGTGCGGTCGTATTTATGTATTCCGTTTTGTTTACAGAAATACCGATCTACATATGATTATACTGCTTTTGCTAGGTAATATTCCCCTTTTTAATTTCCATGTGGGCTTGAAAAGAAATAACGTTGTTAATTAATTTAGAATTTGGAAAAACACTGTCGGACCATATAGGAGACACTACCACAAAATAAAGATTCCATAAGTAAGACAGTTTTCTGATTCTTTTAATATTATGGAAGGCTTTAGCTACTTAACACTAGATGTCGAAACAAATTTCTGTAATGTTCCACAAAGCTGCTACCTACTTACTGTAAAACATCGTTATTACAGGAATATGATTCTAGTTGATATGTCATTTCGAGCGATCATCCTGTAGATGGCACTTTGATAATTACAGAATTCATTTTACAAATTGTTCACGGCTTTTTACTTTTGAACATAGGTGGTATTACAGATAAGTTTTTTGTAAATAATTACATAATACTTCCACGTGTTTTTTTCTAATTAAATTAACACTTTTTGATTTGAAATTAATTTGCAAGTATTACATCATATGGAAAAGTCTCTGTAAGTCTTAGAATTCTATGTATTTGTGGCTTGGATACGAGTCCCTTGGGTTGGGAATCCGACTTTTTTAGAAAAGTAGTCATTTCGTCCGTATCTTCTTTCTCTTCCAACCCACTCGCCAGCAAATGAACTTTTTCATCGAACTATAGTAGCACCTAAGTTGTTTTTGTTAAAAGTGGTATTAAACAGACTAAAAATGTTGTTTATTTATTCGTTACGAGAATCACAAAGTAACCGCCCAATCAATTCAATATTTGAGGCTTCTTTATATTGCACATAAATTTATTTATGGAGACCATTTATTCATCTTTACAAAAATTTATTATACTCACGGTGATTATTTCTTATGTTGATGCTATTGAAAAAAAGTTGATATTTCTGATGATTTATGACAAGAATGATAATTATTGAGAGTCACAAGGACAAAAACAATTTATTTTAAAGCTTAGGTAAACTTATAATACTTTCATTAATATCTATTCTACGTACGTGTTCTACACAGCAAAGAGTATTATAGTCTGCAACCTTATAACATAATATCTATCTAATTAATAAACAAAATACTATTGCTTTTGGCGGGAATACAGTGTTGAAACAAAAACTAAATATAGATAATACTCATAAGGTAACAACTAAATAGTGTTTACTATAAAACTAGTAAAACGCAGTAAAATAATTGCATTTGNATTTATGACGTACGTGTGAATTAAACACAGGAAAAAAATTGTGCCATTAACGTACCCATTTAACATTATAAATGCGTATCGTCCCGATAAATGTCAGAATTAATTAATAAGATTGATTTATTTGCCTTAAAAAAGTATATAAGGTGAAGATACATAGGTATTGAAAATTGAATGATTACTGTTCATTAATTAATTATTGTCGTTATTAATAGTAATTGGTATAAGTCTAGGAAACCATATTATGTTTCAAAAATTGCAAAAAAATGAATTAATTAATTATACAAACGCAAGTTAAAAAACGGATTTGAACATTAAGTTGGAAAGATTATTTATATTTATGGATAGCGTAGTTCATAGACACCAAACAAATAAATTTTTAAAATAGGGATAGTACAGCTGAACTATCGGGACGTAGTCGTAGACTTTTCCACTTGCGGCGTAGGTGATAAACAAAAACCGCATTCGGCAAGAAAAGGGTGTCGATCACGCCCGGGAAAAATATAGAAATGCACAAGGGGTTGCTCATTGGGTAACACACTATTTATTCCAATTTTATGTGTTTTTATTCTGTTTATTTAGTCGTCCAGAATATTGATTACGAAAACTACAGCTGGGTCAGTTAATGTGCGTCGAATTCTTAGCTCGAAGAGGAGATGAACTTATGTTAACTTAATACAGAATAGCCATCGTCTAATACGAATCTGTAGGCATTGCAATCTGAGGGGCCACGTCTGGTCGGTTCAGTTCAGTAGTACTTGTGTTCAGTGGCGAACTAAGGGTAGGACGCGGAGAAGGTTGCCCGCTTCGGATCTTTGGTTCCGAGGGGGCTCCCAAATTTTAAGAAGTCTTTTTTAATGAAATTCCAACAAAAATAAACTCAGAAAACAAAAGAATATTTGGACTTTGGAGTTGTACATGCTTTATTTCGAATTTGTTTTTCTTACAAGATTCCTTAACAAAGAAAATCAAGAAAACATTGAAATCATTGAATTTAAGTGTGAAATTGAAGTAGTTATTCAAATCCAAATCCGATTATAATGACTCTGCATATAATATAATAAATGTGGTTATGTCCATGACATTACCAGGTTATCTTACGCATTTAAAAGATTTTTTTTATTGTTAGAGTATTCCGTTCATTAATAATGCCGAATTAACCAGTATCAGTTGATTTTGCTTAAATAACATTTTTTAAAATCGTAGAGCATTTTGCATTTGATGAAAACGATTATACATGAAAACATATACGTAGAGATGTGCAAGATGGTTTTTTCAAAGTATTTAAACACAAAATGCAAATACTTTTTTGATTTGTTTTTTCAAATGTAAAATATAAAATAGATTTCCTTTTTGTATGCTTAATGCTAAATACAAAATACGTATTTTCTCGAATAAATACTTTTTTGTAGTACTTATTTAATTTTTTACATTTACTTAAGTATAAAATATTTTTTAAGAAAACCTTGCAGACATTTGCTCATTTATGTTAAATATTGGAGTTTTTCTAGACCAATAGTAGTGCTTACACTATATAACCAGCTGTGAAGATTGAGTATGATTCATATTTTTCTGTTTGAAGTGATTAAGATATACTTTTTCTATCTTTATTTACAGTTTCTTCAGTTCAGCAACAAATAATTCTTCTATATGCTTCCTTATTTGCCTTTTTGACACCCGCTTTAATTGGAAAAAAGACACTGATGTCAAAATAGTTTGTTTAGCGTGAAAGATCAGAGCCAAAATAGGGTTGCAGTTAATTTTATTGATGTAAAATCAACATCAATCATTTCGTGTCAAAATATTTACAACCCCATTTTGTTTCTGATCTTTTACACATTGTAATGAGAGAAAGAAATAGAATGCATAGTTTCTTTAGCTTTGGATTTAATTTAATAAGTGAAGTTTTTCGAATCGTTTTCTAAGAGTTTTGGATTATAGGCATTTATTAGCACATTACAATATCTTGTAGTTTTCATTTATACACAGCTGGCGCATATCAATTTGATATTGTTTTGCGGGCTGTTTTGTCGTAATTCATAAAACTTCGTATTTCCTTGCTAAAGGTACGATAAGTGGTGATTTGGCAGGTGCTGGTATCAATTTGGAACAAAATTCCATGACATTAAACCCGGAAAAGAATATCTATCCTATGTTTTAGATTATACAAGGCTGTACAAAATGGTTTTCTTAAAAAAGTAATTAAATGCAAAATAAAAGTAACTATGTTGCATTTTAAATGCAAGTATTTCAAATAAATCTCATCTCTGTATGAACCTACGATATGTTGTTGATGAGCTGGATATCTGAATTATTTTAAGAATATATGTTACAATTTTGCATAAATAAGTAGCTACATACAGGTAGAAATAATTTCGTATAAATAACATTTAAGCAAAAGTTTGGATTTGTGTGGAAATTTTTTGACCTTCGTATAAAAATAAATGCTACGGATATAAAGACTTTGATATTCGGAGTATTTTTGCAGAATAAATAATTTTATTCCAATAATAAGTATATGTTTTCAACTACGAAAAAAACAAAAAATTTATTGAACTGATGCTGTTCTGATTCGGGTGTAAAAGCCGTCGTGTGTTGCATTTGCTTCCCAACGTTTCGCTAGCACGAATGACGAACTTCTTCAGACGTCATTCCAGTCTAGTCTAGTCCATTATCCAGCATCGGAGATGGAAGGAGCTCTGAGAGAAACGTTGGTAAGCAACTCAAACACACGAAGGCCTTTAGACCAAAATCAGAATAGCATCAGTCATCACCTACTGTCCGCAAAAGACCAGAGGAATAATTGATATTAAAAATATACATTACAAACAGCTTATTAATTTGTGACTATATTTTAGAGCAAGAAATGGCGATAGACCATGACATAATTCTATCTACGCTATTTCAACCTCTGGTACATCACTATACCTTAATGATGCAGATTTTAATCCTGAGGACAAAATTATGAAAGAAAAATTTAAAATTGAAATGTGGAAATCAAAAGTGCTTCATGGAAAATACCCGAACCAACAACAGCAGGAACATGTAGATAAAGAAGCTTCTAATATGTGGTTAAAGAATGGAAATATATTCTCAGAAGCTGAGGGATTCACGATGGCGATTCAGGACAAAAAACTATGAAAAATACATTATTAAAAATCTCACAATTTCATCGGACACATGCCGAAGCATGCCACACATCTCGACAATTGACCACATCACTGGGGGTTGCTCATTTTTAGCTAGCCGACAATACCTCGACAGGCATAATAATGTTGCTAAACAGATACACTCGCTGTTAGCCAAAAAGTTTAAACTCATAATCAGATAGAGCCGTACAATAAATACAAACCACAAAATGTGTTAGAAAACCACTTATCCAAGCTGTATTGGGATAGAAACATAATTACAGACGCAACAGTTAATCATAACATACCTGACATCAAAGAAACTAAAACAACTTACTTAATAGATGTTGCTGTACCAAACACTGAAAATCTTAGACAAAAATATATTGAGAAAATTCAAAAGTATATTCGTTTGGCTGCTGAAATAAAAGAAATGTGGAACCAGAACACAGTTCGAATTATACCAATAATAATATCATCAATAGGCGTTATGCCTAAAACATTACACGCTAACCTAGCCGAAAATCCTTGATACATGCGGAATGGTATGCAGATTTCTTAATAATATTGACATACCCCTCTTTTCAGATAACACAACAGGTTAAATTAGAAGCAGAGTTTTTAATAATCACCGATCATATTTCAGGGTAAGAAGTACTGTTGGCTCTATAAAATTTAAGAAAAGAAAATTGGTTTCCACTTCGTACCCCAAAAGATGTGAGATTCTTTGGCATTTGTCTGTAAAATACTCATGAAGCATTTCCTAACTTTGACTTGGTAGATATCGAAATTCAGCGACCATTATAAAATAAATATGTTTTGTAAAACTATAATGAGTCTTGCAGGCCGAAAAAATGTTTAGAGGTCCGCATGCGGCCTGCGGACAGTGGGTGACCACCCTTGACTTAAAATCTGCTCAGTTAAGGACGTGAAACATGGAAATTTTATTAAAGGTAATGACGATGGTGAGTTTTGCGAATTTCCTTCTTAAATACGAGTCAGTAACAACTTACCCCACTAAGATGTCCGGCTGTTATACTGAGACCAATTGCCAAAGGTGCTGACCCCTTGATGTCGGTTCTTTTGGGGTCACAAACCGCCTGAACAACGAATACGAGAAGGAATGTTAGAACGACCTCTATTAAAAAGGCTTCTAACGATGTAACAGCAGCTGACACAGCGGTACTTCCCAGAGTCCCTGCATACGCAGCTGGTACAATCACCTGAAACAATTTATTTTTATTGCATTATGTAATAAAAATATGAATATACTAGAGATGGACAGGGTCCCAATCTACCAAACGGTAATTAAAATTTCATTGGTTTAGTGTTTGAACGACTTTTTGAACGGGACTTAATGTAGTTTGGTAAGGGTGGTATTTAATGAAAAGACCCCAGAACGAAGGCATGAACCATGAACTGTTGTGATTTTACCCTATATCAGTTAACCGGTGCACCGAGCGGCATGGCTAGACGGTATAGACTAGGGTTGCCATCCGTACTTTATTATAAAGTATTGTACTCTATTTTGACTGAGCGTAGGTACGTTATACTTTACAAGACACAGAAGTACGCAAAAATACTTTATTTAAGGCCTTAAGTAAACATCGTAATTTTGTAAGCGATTATTCGAAATTTAGAGTATTTTTATATCAATAATATTGCACAGAAAAATGGCAAGGCATATTTACGGAACAACCTGATTTCCCAAATCTATTCAAAGTAGTGTCACTATTGCTATCCGTTCCGACCACTTCAGCATTTACAGAAAGAGTATTCTCT
>NW_020438944.1:11856-21753 GCF_000699045.2 Agrilus planipennis
CCTTGGATCACTTAGGCAAATGCTGAGGCAGTAATATTCCACAGATAATCTTTCATTCTCTTCTGTCTTCATTTCGTCCGTCTCATCTTTCTCACCCAAACCACCACCCACCCATTCCCACGATTCCTGAAAGCAGGCTGAAGAGGGCCTTCCGCCCTACCTTCTGGCGTAGTCTGAAGGGACTGCCCGCCTAGCACCTTTAGTGACTGGTAGGAATGAAACACCCAAAAGTTTTTTTTCGCATCCCTAGTATATGTTGATGTCCATCTTTAATAGAATTAAGACAAAAATTTGAAGAATCCACAAATCCAGCAATTGTTTCAACGTCATCGTCATCGGTAAACAGAAATAGATTTTTAATATTGTTAACAATGAGAGATCAGTGGTGTAACGGCGAATTGTGAAAGCGCTGCCCTTCCTCTGTGCCACCCCCACCCCCTTTTATATATGTTGCTGTGAGATATACTCAAATAATCTCTAAAATATCATTGATTACATTAGTATTAGTAGATTCATGTTAGGGGTCGTTCACATATTACGTAATAATAACAGAGAAAGGGGTTCTTTAGAAGTATTGNCCTAATTTTATTCTATAAGCGACTATAAAAAGGATAGTAAATATGTATTTATGCTACTTAAGTGACATCACGCTATTATAATTGCTGTTTAAAGTGAGCAAACACATAGCAAATTAGTAAAATTTATAACCCCAAATAACCGCAAGTTATCACGAAATGACTATTTTACCTACTAGATTAGTGTATTTTATTTATGGCAATCGATTGCTATTTTATTGTTTTCACTTTTCGCTTTATTGCTATCTTTGTTGTACGAGAGAATAAGTGTTGGCTTTATATAAATAAATAGAAGTACCAAATTGCTTTTAAATGTCCACATTAACGCAGCATTGACTGATTGATCGTAAAACTGCTTATCTTAGTTCTAAGATACTCTTGAAAAAGCTCATTAAGTCAAAACCACTGTACAGTCTACGTTGCATTAATGTGAACGTTTAAAAGCAAAGAATCAATTCCGATCCGACGAGATTTGAACCTTGACGAAACTCTTGTATACTTCGCTTAGTTTCTCTAGCATTAGCTTGACCGGTGTAAAGTAGAAAAGAACAGCACTAGGCTAGAAAAGGAAGGAGACAACTCTCGGACAAACTCTCAACCGGTGAGGAGTGTGTAATCCGTACAGTACTGCACGGAAAAATTGACCATTTTATCCACCAAAATTGCATTGCTCAAATGTGTTGTTATTAGTACCAATTACTACTGAAAATATCAACGAGATGTTTATTTATATTTAAAGGTTTTAAAACTTGTTTTCGACACGCACTTCTGTTCATGATTGAACAATACTTTTGGCAAGTTCTGTACGAAAAAGTATGTTTAATGTACAAAAGTCGAGAATATAATGAGCTGTTTTCACCCTACCTCCAATTTTGACAGTGCGCATCCAAGACATTAGAAGGGGCACATTGCTAGAGAAAGTAAACGAACTATACAAACTAGAGTGGGTGGATCGGCTTGCGAGTTTCGATGATTTAGCGAGCCGAACCATAGGTTCAACCATAATGGGGGGGGTTCTTAAAGAGAACCCAGACTAAGACAAGTCCCTAGAAGAGGGCAGCAGTTCTTTCAATAGGGTGGTAGAGATGACGAGAATCGGTATGACACTCTGATGCACAATACTGCGATGTGAAAGTGAACGGGAAAGCACCTCATTATGATCCCGAGTAAAACGTACTACACAAATTAAATGATGGCGTCCTTTGGGGTGAAGCACTTCGGACGTAAACTAGTCTACCAGTCGGATGTCCGGATGGGGACTACTTCGGAGGATGTCATCACTAAGTGCAATTGGGGAAAGTCCAATATTTTACGAGTTGGAGCGTGGAATGTTAGCACAATGAGACATGAATTTTGAGATAAACATAATTTAACCGTCGCAAATACTTTATTCAACCATCACGTTAGGAAGCACTATACGTGGAAGATACCAGGCGATTTAGGGAGATATCAGGTAGATTATATCCTTCTTAGGCAAAGATTTAAAAATCAGGTGAAGGACTGTAGGAGTTATCCAGGAGCAGATGTAGACAGCGATCATAACTTAGTAGTTATGAAGACCAATCTTAAATTGAAAATTCTGAAAAAGAGGGAAGGTAGAAGACGTTTTGACTTAAAAAAGCTAAAATGTAAAGAAACGCCTGATAGGCTAGGTAAAAGGACACACGAAATACTAAAGGCGGCGGGAGAAACGAACGACGGGGACATAGAGACAGAATGGAACTGCATTAAAACGTGTCTAAAGTCAGCAGCTACAGATATACACGGTCTTAAACAAAACGAAAGTAGGAAACCCTGGATAACAAATGAGATTGTAGGATGAATAGAAGAAAGGCGGAAATACAAAAACAGGACAGGCGAAGAAGGGCAAAAAAGATACAGGGTTATAAAGTGGGAAATAATAAGGAAGTGTAGAACAGCTAAGGAACAATGGATTGATATGAGGTGTAAAGAAGTAGAAGAAAAGTTTGAAGTAGGTAAAACGGATGAGGTTTATAATATAATTAAAAGGAATTTTTAGAGATGCAGGGTACAGTAGTAATAATATAAGAAACGAGGCAGGGTTATTTTGATAGAAAATGAGGAAAAGGCAGATTGGTGGAAAGGATATTTAGAGAACCTATACTCAGACAATGAATTAGAGAAGGAGGATAGTGTGGAGATAGATGAGCTAGGTTATCCCATACTGAGAGAAGAGTTCAATGTAACATTAAATAATAATAAGGCGCCAGGTTTAGATTGAAGTCAATAAGAAATAGGTGAGATAGGTTGGTAGGACATCTTCTCAGGCATGAAGGTCTAGTCAGAGACATATTAGAGGCAGAAGCGGGAGTTAGGAAGGGGAGAGGTAGACCAAGATTAGATTACTGTTCACAAATGGTTAAGGATGTGGGATGTTTTAGTTTTAGAGCAATGTAAAGATTAGCTCGTGATAGCAGAAAGTGGAGGTGCATGTCTAACCAGACACAAGTCTTTAGATTGACGACCTTATGACGATGATTATGATGACAGTCATTCAAGAATTTTAAAGTTAAAAAAATAAAGACAAACATTCATTAATTCAGATCTTCAATTATTTGTTAAGTTTGAGAGGTGAAAACTTTTTCCACTCTGACATCATCATTATCATAAGGTCCTAATACAATTTCCATACGCATCTCCACTTCCTCCTTTCTTGCTCCAATCTTCGCATATAAAATTAAGATCAGTTTTCTTTCTTCAACTACCAAGTGTCCATCTTAAATTATTATTTGATTCTTATACAATTCACGGCCTCATTGATGTTAGTGAAGATGCGAATGTACATAAATTACACTAGCAATTAATACAATCATTTATGTCGAATCCTTTCGCTGGCTGCTACTTTTACCTCTAGTTTTTCCGTACGCATCAACAAATAACGGAATGACACTCAGCAGATGTATGCAAGTCAAAAAAGTAAATAAAGATCTATTAACAATAACGACAACAAAAAGACAAACAAATGGACGGCAAAGCACAGCACACTTTTCTTTCGAACAAGTTCATTGACGCGTTTCACGGATGACCGCAAGTTCAATGTCGAGAACGAGAAATTTCACCTTGCAAATAAGCACTTGAATACATTTATATATGCATGTATTTATGTATTATGTCTACATATAGAACATACGTATAAGTGTATGTTGTTTAACACGGATGTAAAACTATATGTACTCATGTTGTGAATTGTGTATTGGCGCAGCACGCGTTTCTAAGTAGGCACTGACCAAGTTATTCACTTTTTTTTTGTTTTTCAATAAGAAATAAAAAAACTGGTCATGTGCGACTTGGATTTGCACATTGAAGTTTCCAGAATATGGAAAAGTCTAGAAAGTGTATTTGTAACGGGGACTTTTTCTATGAAACAAATAATGCAAATGTTGTATGCAGTCGTGGGATAAAAAGTTATCCGGAGACCACTTGAAAATTGCGTTGTTGAACTTCCGGTTTACTAGAATGTTTTCAAATAAAACTAATAGTAGCGAATTTGGTTGATGTTTTTAATAAGAAAGTTTCTTACATACTAACTAACAACTTTAAATTTACTTAAAACTAGAGAACAACTAGTAAAGGGGCTGGAATCTAATTGAAACATTTCATGGTGGTGGATAAATGTTGGAATTTCCTTAATGTCGTCATTGAATAGAGGGTGTCGAGTGCAACCAGATACGGAAAATTTCTGAGAATAAGTAAGAAAGAGGTAACAATGAGTCAGGTATTAGTGATAATCAGAAAAACCTCATTTTTACACCAGGCACTATTTGAAAATATTTACGACGATGCACCCGTACTCCTGTCCTTTTGTCAGGATGACGTCCCGCTCTGTCATTCAGCTTATTAATCAGTTAATTAATAATAAAAGTTCAAAAAATATATAGGAATTTAAGTTGTACAATCGTACTCGAATCCATATTCGCTCTCAAAGTTTTTGGTATTCCTAGGGTCCTAGTGTAATATGTTTTTGACTGGACCTTGATGCCTGAGAAGGTGTCCTACCAACCTATTTCGCCTATTTCTTATTGACTTCCATAGAAGCCTCTGTTTTCCTATTCTTTCTAATACCTCTTCATTTCTAACCTTCTCTATCCACGGTATCCTCATCATTCGCCTATAATACGACATTTCGAACGCTTTTAACCTTTTCTTTTCCGTCGCGCCCACTGTCCATGTTTTGCACCCGTACATCGCCGCACTTCAAACATACAATCTTTTTCGAATTTATAAATTAACCGTTAGTGAGCATATAAGTGACATCTTTTTATTAAAGGCTACTCGACCCTGCGCTATCGTATGCTTTATCCCTACTACTCCTTTAGTCCTGATTTATCTAACCTCCTGGATACCTAAAATCAGTCACTTCTTCTAATTTTTCGTGTCCCATCTTTATATTCGCTTTTTCCCTACTTTTTCCTCCCTTGCAAACCAGTCTTTTTGTTTTACTTTTATTTATTTTCATACAATACAGTTTTGTCAACACTTTTTCCATTTTATATAAAACTATCCTTGCTTGATGCTAATACTACTACATATGTCATCTGCAAATCTAACTATACTAATCTTTTGCTCCTGTATATCCATCTCTACAGTTGTACTTTGTCTTTAATGATGTTGATCGCGTCTTCGATGTATAGATTAAAAAATAGCGGTGACATTGTGCATCCCTGTCTGACTACCTTCCTAATATCTACTTTTTTACGTTGCAGCCCCAGGCTCTATAACTGCTTGTTGCTCTTTATACAAACTAAGTATCACTCTTCTATCTCTGCAACCTATCCTTACATTTTTAAGTATATTTACCATCTTGTTCCATTTAACATTGTCAAAATCTTTTTCTAAATCTACAAATCCTACGTATGCACTTTTTCCTTTTTCTATCGTTTTTTCTTTTGTTACCCGTAAAGTTAGAATGACCTCCCGCGTTCCTCTATTTCTCCTAAACCCAAATTGATCTTCCCGTAATAGTTCTTTTGCCATTTTTTCCATCCTCTTCTGTACCATTCCAGTTAAGATTTTTGACGCAAGAGAGTTAAGCTAATTGCTCTAAATGTCTCGCACCTATGTTTATGGTACTCACAGTAAATACATCCTTTTATCACTTTATCAGTATCAACTATTTGATACGATCGTCCACCATCCGCTTATCCCGCCATATGTAGTGCTATCTGCCTAGCACCGAGTGGTATGACCTAGACCAGGGATGGCGAACCAATGGCGCGCGTGCCATTAGTGGCACGCAACACAATGTTTTGGGCACATCACGTCAAATAATTTAAACGTATAAGGCATAAATAAAACAATTATCGTCATGATAGATGTCATTCGCGCTTTTGTGGCTACACTGCCAGTTTTCAGGAACGATATCATCACAAGAAACTACGAGTATTTTCCCAATTTAAAAAAATATAACAACAATTTAGAAGTACATGAGAAACCAGACGAAGACCAAGTTACTGAAGAATTTGTTTCTGTGATTGATTCTTTAATAAAGGAATTTTCAGAAACCGTTTGACGGATGACTTCAGTTCAGCATGCATTCTGCTAAAAGTAACATCCTACAACCTTAACGTAAGTTATTTGTCATCTAATCTGCAACAACAGAAGTCACACTAATTTAACTCTAATTTTAATTACACGCATAATTTAGACACTGCAAAATGTTTCTATTTTTTGTAGTAAATAAAGAATTTTGAGCTGGTATTATTTATTATTATCATATTCGCAACAATCACAGAGACAAAGTTATTTGATGGCATGTCTATAACATGATTAAACTTTTCTTTATAAAAACGGCACGCCGATACGTAAAGGTTCGCCATCCCTGACCTGGACGTTTAGAGGTTCAGACCATTGCTTAGAATTTGGAAGGATAGGTTCGATTCCGGGCCCGTCTGTCTTTTACTAGATATAGGTACTCTTGTCTAATAAACGTTATTTAAAGCCTTTGAGGGGTATTACGACTTGTTCAAAAGATCTTGAGTTTAGGACAGTTTACAGATGTGGTTGAAAAAATATATTCAAAACGTTCACTAAATTATATATTTCCACACAAAATTCGGCTTTTACTTTCCTTATACATATATGCACTCACTTTTTAGGCTTTTTCATTGCAGGGACATCTGTGAGCCTGTAAGATCGTGACGATAAGTAAAAGCCAATAAAAAAAAACGAACTTTCTGAATTACAAACGATTTTTTTTTTGTAGCACATGTGTCATGCTCATTTAAATGCATTTCTATTTTTAACAACAAAAAAAACTAGAAAGTACAGTTATCTAAGCGTATGCATGTTCCTAAACATTGCGCTTTGTTTGCATTCTGTGCATAATTTATGCGAAGTAAGAACGTGTAGATTCATCTGGCTTTTTACTTTTTATATCTACGAATACTTTGTTTTGTTCTGCACGGAACACGACAGTTACTTTTCAAAGTTTACATCCGCACATAAAGGTCAATGCGTGTGGCTCATCTTATTGAACGATTTTCTTTTGATCTTTTGTTATTTAATAAGAACTATAATTGGTTTTAATGTCAGAATAGGCAGGAAATGTTTATGTATTTGTTTGATTATTTATTGACAATTCAAATGACAGGCAAAAACAAACGAGTAAGAGGGGAGAAATTTTAATGCTTCCGCAATGTCAAAAACGATTATTCATTCATTTATTGTACGTAAGAAATATACATCTAAAATGTAAATCCCTACAATAGGAAACGAATTTAAATAAAAATAAAATCGCAGAGATATTGACAAAACAGTACGTATAGTATGAAAATAAATAAAAGTAAAAAAAAGTGGTATACAAGGGAAGAAAAAGAGTGAAAATAAAGATGGCAGAAAAAAAATTAGAAGAAGTCGCTGATTTTATGTGTCTAGAAAATCAGATAATTCAAGATGGAAGGAGTATTAAGGATATAATGCAGGGCCGAGTTGCCTTCAATAAAAAGAAGACACTTCTATGCTCGCGAACGGTTAATTTAGAAATTCGAAAATGGTTGTTAAAGGTGTGTTTGAAGTACGGTGCTGTACGGGTGCGAAACAAGGAAGTGTTCGAAATGTGGTGTTACAGGCGAATGATGAGGATACCGTGGATAGAGAAGGTTGGAAATGAAGAGGTATTAGAAAGAATAGGAGAACGGAGGACTCTAAGAAATAGGCGAGGTAGGTTGGTAGGACACCTTCTTAGGAATGAAGGACTAGTAAGAGACATATTAGAAGCAGAAACAGGTGTTAGGAGGAGTAGAGGTAGTCCTAGATTAGATTACTGTTCACAAATAGTTAAGGCTGTGGGATGTTCTAGTTCTTGATGAAAAATTCGAAGCTTAGGATAGGAAAGAGTAGAGGTGCGTGTCCAACCAGTCTCAGGACTGACGACCTTATGATGATATATGAGACTCTTACAACAAGCTTTTTAAACGTATCCATATTGATACATAATTTAATGGGTTTTAATCTTGTTTTATTTTGTTTAACATGACGTTTAACACACAATAACTGTGAAATTGAAAATTTGTAAAGGCATGTCTCCAAAAACTTTTCTTTTAATTAAGAAAAATGTACAGCTTTCTATATTTAAACAAAAGTATAAACATCGAAAGTTTATTTTTTTCTCTATATTCCTAATTAAATTTGTTTTTTTAAATTGTCAGTTGGAATTTTTGTATTAGTTATTTGTTCGAGTTAGCATAATATCGTTATTTATTAGATACCATTGATGTTCTTTGTAGACTAAGGAAGAATAAAAAAAGTACAATTGTATCTTCATCTACATCTACATTCGAATAATTGTGAAAAACAGAAGCTGATGTGGGTGTGTGATCTTGTCGCATAATTATGTATGATTGCTTTTTTTTATCCGTTCAACTTATCCTTGAATGTTAAATTAACTTTACTTAGGGAAGCACCTTGTTAGGTACATGTACAGGGAGAATCATTTCGACATACATATCCTGATCATTATACGTTTTTAGTAGATCATATTATCTGCGTAAATAATAAAAATTTAGACGAGATATGTTAACAATTTTGTGGACGATGTCTATAACAATCAAACCTCTTTAAGATTCATCTAGTAAAACTGGTCTTATGTGTAATTTCTAGTAGGTAATTAGCTTCAATTAAATACATTAAAATAAAAATAGTTGAATCCTTCCAAATTTGGAATATGCCAATCGAATAAACTTTTCCAACAATACCTTAACCAGAAGATGTATTTAAGAAATCCCCTCTCACAACAACCTAACGTAAATCCGCGTGTATATGTCAATTAAAGAAACATTAATAACCTAATGATTCCGTTAGCGGGTGTTTAGTTACAGCCACTATCATATTATATCTATGATGCTGCGACGACTGAGTATTAATACGTCTAATATGTCAAAATTGGCAAATTTTAATTAAAAATTCTGATTAAACGCTAACATCATGGATATCGAAAGTAGGTCATTTAGTTAGTTTCATTCTTTTATTAGACATTTTAATCGTCAGCTAAATTCATAATGTTCCATCATCCGCCATCTCAGCCGAACAAGGTGTCTTTACAAACCTACTTAAGTACTCCAGAACCATAGAAACGTACAACACTATTTTATAGCGAATTATTAAAAAAAAAGACAGCAGAGATTGAAATGGTGCATTATTCCTTTTGAAATGCTAAGACTCCTTTAAAATCCAAGGTCCTAAGATCTTTTGACAGTTCCATAAATGCTTTAAATTGAAAAATACTTTATTATATCAATAATTGATAGCTTTATCGAAAAGGTTATAAATAACTTTGCTTCTACTAGGGTTGAATTAACTTTTAAAAATATTTCATAATGACTCATAATATAATCCTTAAACATTACTCATGATATGGTACACAAAATTAGTCTTGAAATTTAATAAATAAAGGTTATGTTTGCTATTTTCACACGTTTTGTTGTCTTAACAATTGTTTCTTCACTTTACCTTTCGGTTACCCTCTGAAGAAGCTACAAAGTAGCGAAACAATCGTTTAGGGGATAAAAAATAGTTTTTATTTTATTTCAAATATGAATTTTCATTTAATAAAGGTACCTACATTCACTAACTTATACCTATATTCTATAGTTTATGCGAAATTATGCATACACCCTGTATTTATTGTATATTTACATTTTTCGATTAATTGTCTTCCGGAGCCTGGCATATCTTAAAGTAACTCTCAAGGATGACGTTAATGAATCAACAAAAGAACGACACGCATTTGAAAGTCGCAGTTTCTGTCCTGTTTACCATTTATTCGAGTCATTTTAATACGATTTATTTGTTTATATTGGAAGAG
>NW_020438944.1:22469-39785 GCF_000699045.2 Agrilus planipennis
TGTCGGCCATCATTCTTTTCTAATTGTTGCAGTTGTCGGCCATCATTCTTTTTCAATTGTTGTCGCATTGTTACTGATGTCGGCCATTATGGTTTTTTAATAGATGTATAGTAATCAATAGGTATGCAACACATCGTACACTTCAGCATAAGAAATAGTTGATACTAACGACGTATTACTACTTTGTCCTTTGTTGATAGCACTCATAATTTCTTTTATATATAATATTTACAAATCAGTTTATTTTTTTGAAATTATAACAATAAATACATGTAATGTTTGAAGTTTTCCATTAATTCAATGAAAGATATGGTACAATTTCAAAATAAGATTTTTTAATTGTAATGAAATAAGTGTACCTAAAAGGGCGCCAAAGGCATGACTCCACCGGGGTGCCTAAAAAGAAAGGGTAACAAAATTTTCTGCAGAAACGATTTTTCGTGACTAATACGACTGCTAAAACTTAAATTCAACAATTTTGCTAATTTTTGCACAATTCTTTCTTCGTTAATTTGCATCTCAAAGTGTAAATGGAGTTAAATTAAATGACAGATGGATAAATGCGCTTGAAGGACATTCAATATCGATTTGTTGCATAAAATATCAACAACAAAAATTTTAACCAATAGTGTTCATTAATTGACGCAACACAAATTTGTTGTTAGATATATCTATAACGTATGAATGGGTCATGTAATACTGTGCATGTGGTATGAAATTTATATTGTTAATTATTATTCCATCAAAGTTCATTTACCATTTGACATGCTATTACAATCTCTACAACGATAATAATTCCAAAGACAGTTTTCAAATTGTTTGCTTCTCAGTATGAAAAATAGTTATGTAAACATTAATTACATTGTGTTGTACTTCAATTTAATCAAGTTCTTGGGCAATAGGTACCTATATATTGATGTGTAGTTTTGGTCCAGTCAATAGCGAGGATGATTTTATGACAAAAATCTTAAGAGAAAATCAACTGCAGGATAAATACAATGTCAGTATGACTTGGACATGTATCCAATGCTTAGCCATTGTTGTTAATTTGTTATAAACAATTAAGGCTAAGGTAAATGTCTATATGATGGATGGATGCATAAAAAGTTCTGGGGGTTAGATGGGGGTGGGGGTAGGGAGGGATCGAAAGAGGGTACGGGGGATCGAAAGAGGGTGGTCACCTGAGTAAAATCCCATGAAAAATTTGCGGCGGCCTCACCCCCATAAAAAGTTATGGGGGTTGAAAGTTAAATATTTTGACAATTTTCATACACTATAATTCAAATAAAATTCAATAAAAAAATTATTTTCAAGCGGGTGGATGTCGGGGATCGAAAGAGGGTGGTCACTTGAACAAAACCCGATAACCTAACTTAACCTAACCTAACCTAACCTACCCTATTGATAAAGATATTTAAATAATGTTTTATATAATTTTCTCAATATTTTCATGTATTTTTCATTAGTTTTATCTTTGAATATTGTTTAAGAATGACTATATAAATATTTACATGCCTAGAAATGTATGAAAATTGGCATATTTATTAACTTTGAACCCCAATAACTTTTTATGAGGGTGAGACCGCCACTAACTTTTTATGGTACAGTGGTGGGGGAGACCTCCTCTTTAGATCCCCCACCCCCACCCCCTAAGGAGCCATCATCTAAACCTTTACCAAGAACAAAAAGAAGCAATCTCTTTAAAAGTCTTGTAGAGAATGAAAATATCTGTAATTTAAGACCTTTTAATCGTTTCGAATGGATCAATATTAATTTCATCATTTTTGTATGTACAAAATTGTATAAAAGTTCCACATTACGGAACCTTCGGCGCATGTTTTGTTTATTTCAACAAATGTACAGTTTAACAATTCCAATCGAATAAAAGATAATTGATTGTCTAGCAGCAAATACATATAGGATAATTGACAAAATAGACATTTTCTAAAATAGTAAATTCTGAATTTGTGTTCCAGAAAACATCAATAAATTCCCATTTACAAGTTCGTTAATCAATAGTTCGAGTACAAAATCTGTAACAACACGACATATACATTTTAAGCAGCTGGTACTATGCGTAATTTAATTAATGATCAGCGATAATTATTTAAATCGGTACGGTAAGTTTGACTTTAGCAAAGTGAAAATTGCTTTGACAATAAATTACGGTTTGTTTGAAATACAAATTTGAAATTTTACATGTGAATTGAACAAGGTTTTACTGCTTCGCCATATGCCTTATAGTGTATATTCATGAAAGTAACCTTTTTGAGAAATATACGGGGTCTTCTGAATTTGCTGCGAGGAATTTAATAAATCTTTGAAAGATTCTAAAGAACCTTTTATCTTATGAATGAATAATTTAATCGAAGAACTATCAGAATTTGATTTAAAAAACATGGGACGAGGTCTGAACTATAGGGAGGGTGTGTAAAGAGAAAGAGATAGAAAGAGAGGGAGAAAAACAACGAAAAATCGTAAAAATTTAATTTCTTCCTATTGTAGCTACTGGGACAATTTTGTTTTCATGGTTATCGTTTTTTACTTTGTTTTTATTTTGTAATAGTTGAAAGCAACAGCTAGGCTAGGTAAAATATTAAATCGTAAACATTCTTTTTTTAAATAAATTTAGTTCTATTACTTAGATTTAGAAAAAAAGGATGTCTTTTGCAATTGCTGCTTGACAACGTGAACACTTTTTATTTGTAAAAAATACTGCTTGTAAAACCAAGAGCAGTTAAAATTACAGTGACTTAACGACTTAAGACTTTCAAAATAAAAATAAACATACTTATGTACAATATTAAACACAGGGTGATTTTAAAGTTAGTAGCAAGCTTGCAGGAGGCGATAAGCACTATAAAACCAGAAAATGAAGTAAATGTTAAGTGGTTCGAAAGTCCACCATTTTCGAGAAAAACGTATTTGAAAGTATGGTGAGGGATACTATGTTGAGGTGTACTCTAAGTAGTACTTTAGTAGTCGTTCTACAACTGTCACAGTTTGCATTTGTCATTGATGTAGTTGTTTAATTGTTATCGCAATTTCTCTATACGTTGCCAATTCACGCCCAGGGCCGGCTTCAAATTACAACGTTACATTATTTTGTCCCTAAACCACACTGCTTTACTCACCCTACTGTATCTAGTTAACGCCTTCAGGACCTTGCTCCTTATTTTAGACATATCCTGTATAAAACTATCACAATAATCAATAATTACAATTAATTGGCAAATAAAAAGTTATTCGGTAATTTTTCTTCGGCTTATAAATATTGTGCAATGTAATTATTTATTTGACAAAAAAGTTTCGCAACTGACAATGCGAATGAAACAGGTTTAATATTATGTGTTCTCCTTTTCGGCGAATTACCAGTAATTATTTTCGTAATTAATCAATCAAACTTGTCATTACCCTGCATGGGTTCCACTTGTCTTAGATCCTATCAGTATATTAAATTTCTCCGCGTTCCGCGTATCTACAGAGTGCACAGATGACATACATACCACATGCAGAATGATTTTTTTAGTATCTGGCCGTACTATTCTATTAAATGTTTTAACAAAGCGACACACAAATCCTTATAAAAAAATTATATATTTTCCAGCAGTTTTGATTAGTTTGTATTATATTAAATTGGTTTAAAGGCATTTAACGTAATCAATAATACTAAGTAGAACGAGATCTTCAGGAATAACCACGGATTTAGAGGGTGTATGCTGGGCAGTATATCATAATCCTAACTAATATTATAAATGCAAATGTTTGTTTGATACCATTTCACGCATTAACAACCCAACCGATCATCATAAAATTTTGTACATACATTGTCAGGGATACAGAAAAGGTCATAGGGTACCTTTTATCCAGAAAAAAACACTATTTGCAAAGGAAGAGAATAATTAGTTTTATGTGATCGTCGATGCCATCAACGTGAATGAAGCCGCGGGTAAAACCTATCATAAAATTTTATACATCCATTGTTAGGGGCACAAAAAAGGACATTCAGTAACTTTTATCCAGAAAAAAAAATTCTTTAACTGAAGAGAGCTCAAAAAATTCTAAACTCCTTGGAAATGGATAATCTAAAACATTGGATCGATATTGTTATCAGGGTTCAATGTCATGGTCCATGGAATTTTGAAGTTCCAAATTGAAATCAGCATCTGCCAAATCACCACTTATCGTACCTTTAGAAAGAAAACTAGGAAATTCT
This sequence comes from Agrilus planipennis, assembly GCF_000699045.2. Classification (NCBI taxonomy): domain Eukaryota; kingdom Metazoa; phylum Arthropoda; class Insecta; order Coleoptera; family Buprestidae; genus Agrilus; species Agrilus planipennis. The sequence continues at coordinate 26,686 of NW_020438944.1, forward strand.
ATGAATTACGACAAAACAGCCCGCAAAACAATATCGAATTGCTATACGCCAGTTGTTTAAAACTGAAAATATAAGTTATGATGGTGTGATAATAAATGCCTATAATCCAAAATTCTTAGAAAACGATTCGAAAAACATGACTTATTAGATGAACTCAAAGCTAAAGAAAGTATGGATTCTATTTCTTTCTCTTATTACAACATGTAAAAGATCGGAAACAAAATGGGGTTCTAAATATTCTGATATAAAATGATTGATGTTGATTTGACATCAATCAAATTATTTGTAACCCTGTTTTGGCTCTGATCTTTTACGGTAATCAAACTATTTTGACATCAGTGTCTTTTTTCAAATTAAAACGGTTTCTAAAGGTAAATAAGGAAGCATATAGAAAAATTATTTGTTGCTGAACTGAAGAAACTATAACATTGAGATAGAAAAACTATATTTCAATCACTTCAAACAGAAAAATATGAATCATACTTAATGTTCGCAACTGGTGATATAATTAAAAAATGAAAAAATGCCTGCAAGGTTTTCTTAAAAAATATTTTATACTTAAGTGAATGTAGAAAATTAAATAGGTAATAGAAAAAATTTAGACATTGTTTTTTTTAATTACTAATAGTGGTCAATGTTAATATGCAACATCAACTTGAAATCACTTTTCGATTTTGAACCACTACAAATTTACTCAAATCAATGATCATTTAACATTTAAAATACAAAAGGGAAATCTATTTTGTATTTTACATTTGAAATAACAAATCAAATAAGTATTTGCATTTAGTATTTAATTACATACTTTTAAAAAACCATTTTGCACATCTCTGTTTATTACGTACTTCCGAAAATGACCCGATTACGGTTAGGTCCATTATGTGCATAATGGCATTGGCGCAGCATCAGACGCTTGGATTTCATAATCAATCTCGAGTAAATAAAACGGTTAATTTGTGCTTTTTGCACAACCGTCTTGTTAACAATTACATTTCCAAATATCCATTCGTTTTATTACTTAAATTGAAATGTGAAACGTGTTGAGAATAAAAAGAGTCAGCTAAAATTATTTCTTTTTTTTTACGTCACAGTCACGTATCTGTTCTTACACATGTATGACACATATATTTATGACATATATATGTTATATTCGGTTTAAATTATCAAGACCCCTACCTAAATAGATCCTATCGACCGTGGGTACGCACATAAACACTTAAAACTGGGCATGTCAATTATTTTATTGATGTCAATCTTTTTTCTTCGTTTTCTTTGCTCTCCTACATTATTGTAGATTGTACGACTTTAGATATAATTTCCGATAAAGAGCATAATGTTCGACACCTACTAAGAAAACTTGGCCACCAATGGGCAACCGACTTCGTATACATATAATCAGGTTATCTGTGCAAGCGATCGTTCAAGGCTGCGATGGCTTACTAGATCCACAAAAGGTGAAAAATTCACTGTCGTGTAATGATAATGAATTCTATAGAAGACCAACCTTAAAAGAATATTGTTCCTTTAATGAACACAATGTCAGATTTATTATTTGCATTATTTATGTACTTATTATTTCACAAGCTGGTCGTCTTCAGATAAATAATTTATGGTAAATATTACGTCAAAATGTAAAATAGTCTCATTGCGATGAAACTTTGATGGTGAGTTACTATCTACAATCTAATGAGAGTTTTTGGATTAATATAATTACTAAAAAAGAAAAAAATCGAATATTCTTATATTTCTTCCTGTTTCATTAGTTAATCCAAACATTCCTGTTTCGTCACCTTACCTTTCTTCTACCTGTCCGCAGGTAATAATTTGTTCCTAATTATTTATGTAAGTATTAAATTACTTTAATCAATATAGCCTATATCCAATGATGGATTAACCCGTCTGTATTAAGGGATGGGAGTCACGAGGACAACATGAGTGTCAAACATCAGGGGAAGATGACGACCCTATGAATCCAAGATGACTCTACCAGCAAAGGAGTGCAAGTAATTCGATTGGGAGAGGGACTTGCTCCTCGATCATCCGACTGGAGGTGGTGCTATGGGAAACTGGAGCAACTCCCTCCTCCCCCAGATGGAAATCTTTCCTGCTTCCGTGGCCGATCTGAGATTGGATTTTTAATGGTAGTGGTTAAACTTCATATTAAGGAGTCGAGTCGGCTCATTTGGACAGGTACCTGGTGAGGATTAGATAGGTCTCGTTCACATAAGAGGGATTCTAGGGGGTCTTGCTCACTCCCTAGACAGAACTGCAATAGTTTTGGCCTCCATGTGCTAACTGAGTGTATTAGTCTTTCGCACAAGGGGTTGTAGCAGGAAGGTATTAGGAATTACTACGTTATTCAGAATAAATTGTTGGCTATCTACTAGGTATGGCGATTTCGAATTTCAAAAATAATAATTGTAAAATAATGAACCAAACGTCGACAGAAAGCTTATGTAGGTTATAATTATTACATTTAACCCTTCGCCTTTTAACCCTATATGTGGTAATGTTAAGATAAAAAATTAAACGACGTTCTTCACGATTCTGTCGATAGATTAGTTTATCTGCCGACAACATATAGTTAGAGATATGCGATATACTTAAAACATATACATTTCTAATGTTGAATGAAAGTAAGCAATTTTGGTATGATATTGTTTAGATATAGTTTAAATAAAATGGAAGCGGCACTGATAAAACAGTATTAAATGGAATAAATAAAAGGAAAATAAAAATACTGGTATGCACGGGAAAAAAGTAGTGCTAATATAAAGATAGGAGATGAAAAATTAGAAGAACTGGCTTTCAATAAAAAAAATCACGTCTATGCTCGCGAACGGTTAATTTAGAAATTCGAAAAAGATTGTTAAAAGTATATGTTTGGAGTTCGGTGCTGTACGGGTGCAAAATATTGACGGTGGGAGAGGCGGAATAGAAAAGGTTAGAAGCGTTCAAAAAGTGCTGTCACAGGCGAATGATGAGGATACCAAGGATAGAGAAGGTTAGAAAAGAAGAGGTATTAGAAAGAATAGGAGAACAGAGGAGTCAATAAGAAATAGGCGAGATGGGTTGGTAGGACACCTTCTCAGGCATGAAGGTCTAATCAGAGACGTATTAGAGGCAGAAACAAGAGTTAGAGGAGTAGAGGTAGACCTACATTAGATTGCTGTTCGCAAATAAGTAAGGATGTGGATTATTCCAGTATTGGGGAAATGCGAAGATTAGCTCGGGATAAGAAGGAGTGGAGGTGCGTGTCCAACCAATCATAAGACTGACGACCTTATGATAATGATGATATTGTTTATTCTTACATCAGTTGTTTTTTATGCGATATCTTCTGTCCGTTTACTGGTTGTTTTACGTCATGAGATGTCGTTAAGATATTGTCTCTCACTTCAATATTGTATTCAGAACCTCGCCTTCTTAATTTGACCGAGTAAGCTTTTTATTGTATTTCCATTTGCTAAATGTTAATTAAATTAAAAATAACTAAAAGGCCTAATGACCAATCTTTAATAAGATCAATTGAAAGTGACAAGCCATGAACTATATAAAACCGATAATTGAAAGGTGGCACATTATGTTCTAATAAGAAAATTAATTTCTTTTCTTCTTTTATCTATTTATGCACCTAGATGCAGATACGATTTTACGTATCAAAAGAACACCTAGGTGACGAAGGTTACTCATTTCGATCTTTATCGACCCACTGTCGATAATATCGACTATAACAGACACTTCAAAATGTGAAGCCGTTAAAATTTTATAACTCGCAGCGGTTGCTTTGGCAAAGAGCTGATGTTTTTGCGATAATATCAGGGCGAGGACCACAACCAAGGTAACCGAACAACTATGTGACAACATCGCTGGGAGTGAAAAGTTCAGTTATAAAACTTACCCATGACGACAATTTGAAAACTGAAATTCTAGACACGAGTAAGTGCTACAGTGTGTTTCAAAGATTTAGAAAAAGAAAAAATGGAAAGTCGTAACAGCTTCGTTTCATGGTAAAAATGGAACAGCCCACATCCTTAACTATTTACGAACAGTAATCTACTGTAGGTCTACCTCTACCCCCCCGAACCCCTGTTTCTGCCTCTAATATGTCTCTGACTAGACCTTTATGCCTAAGAAGGTGTCCTACCAACCTATCTCGCCTATTTTTTATTGACTTCCGTCCTCTGTTCTCCTATTCTTTCCAATACCTCTTCATTTCTAACCTTTTCTACCCACAATATCCTCATCATCCGCCTATAACACCACATTTCGAACGCTTCTAACCTTTTCTTTTCCGCCGCGCCCACTGTCAATGTTTCGCACCCGTACAATGCCGTGATCTAAACATACACCTTTAACAACCTTTTTCGAATTATTATCTATTTACTTCAACAATAATTTAAATATACCTAAGTAATAAATAATTTAATCCTACAATATTAAGATTAGTCTATCTTATTGTAGAATATGACAAGGAACTGTCACAGGGTAAGTGAAGACGACAAGCCTCACCACCTTTCATTGTTATCTTGAATTCGACTCTGGACTCCACGATTATGATTAATTCCGCTGTTTAAAGATCGCTAATTAATTTACTAATCCAGTAGGTAAGTAGGTGTTAAAAACAAAGTGGCACAATTGGTCGAATTTCGACCACAAGTAATACTAGCTGAAATTGTTTGGTACAAATCCATCAGTGAAATAACAATTTTCAAATGCCATCCTCTTATTATCTGTCGAGTTTACATGGATAATTTTCCGAGAAATTTGTAATGTCATTTTTATTATTTTTACAATCCCTGCAGCTCGATTTTCAATTTTTAACAATTTACATCCCAAAACGAACTTTTATCTATTTCATCCTTTCTATGAGCAGAAATTAAATGCCAAAAAATATTGTATTTACTTAGGTCTTTTTACAATAAATGACAAAAGAAATCGAGGTTTATAAACTTTATAAAATAATTCGAAGTGGTCTGAGCATACGTAATCCTAAAATGTAGCATCGTACTGCGCCATTTGTAGTATTTTTTATAAACTTTGTTATCACATTTCTATAGTGGTGTAAAACGTATATATTTAATGTCCCTGGTAGTTGTTAGAATCGAACAGATGCTCTGATAATGTTTCGTTACTAATAGATTAGCAAAACACGTAAATACATATATCACATTTTCATGTTATCGTGTTTGCAATCAATATATCTACAATAAATTAATAGGTTAATTAATGCGGGGAAAACGTTTAAAAATAACAACTGCGCCGTATTTACAATTAACAGTCGATTTATGTCTATTTGTTTGCGTATATTATACAGTTAAATGATTAATACCTGTCTATGTCAATAAACAGCAACTGCACAAGCACAAAAACCCGAATAAGTTGTAATTCGTGTGCAATTGGATTAATGGACTATAAATAAACTAATGATTACTGGTTTAACTCTCGCACCTGCCATTGTCAAATGCCTGGTTTGTACAAAATACCTACGTTTTTGAATAGATTTTTACTAATAGGCGGTACGAGAAACCCCCTGATATATGAAACTATTAGGAGATTTCGGGTTCTTAATTATAGGCTGAAGAAAATCTTTCTCGTTAAATTTGGTCCTTCGAGCCGGATTCTAAATAGAAGCGCGAAGTATGCGACCGTGGAACAATATACATATTCCAAGTTCTTTAAACATATGAAGTCTAAAAATTATTAATTATCTAATTAAATGAGAAAAAAGCTATTCTAGAAGTCTGATGCTATATTTAACAATAATTTCGATATGATGACGTTTATAGGCTTGTCGGTTGTGACTCGTTCTAGAAATAGACAGGTGACAGCGAAATTTTTTAGGTCAGGTGTGAATGTCGTACACGGTGTACGCCGTACCATGAGAGAACAGATTCGCATGCTATTAGGGCAACGCACTTTTTATTGCACTTACAAAAAGAAACACCGCGAATGGAATTGAAACGACCGGATACGTCAAACGGCGGTAGATGGATGGCCTATAAAAATGGCGACATGGTGAGCTAACATGCGTACCCCCATGAGTTCTCTTAGGCAATTGCAACAAATACTATTTTAGTACCCTTTGCACATTTGATGTAAAATAAAAAAGGATATTATGTTTCAATCTCATAACCTTAAACATTATGCTTCCTTGTCAGCAAAATGCCTCAGAAATGATAAAAAGGGTAGTTTACTTTTTGCTATAAAAACTGGGTCTCAATTTTTGGAATGGTCATTAATTTAATTATTTTTGTAATCGTGTTTTCATTAAAGTGATACAGTATATCATAGTAGGTATCAAAGAATTACTAAAAATGTAGAAACAGAAGTAAAGAGGGACATAAAAAAACATTTAATTCTGTTTACAAATAGATGAGGATGTGGGATGTAGTTTACTATAGTTAGGACGTTCAAAATTGGTCCGCAATAAAACTGTCCCACTTACAGTCCATTTCAATTTGTTAGACTTGTGACCTTGAAGAAATCTGGGCGAAGATAGAAAGAATACACATTAGGCGTGAGCAAGACAAAAATAGTTGGAACAAGCTTGAACGAACAGAGCTCTCGATGGCCGGTCTTAGGAGTTCGGCTAAAACTATACAGTACTAGACGAAAATGTTTAGCAATTTCTCAAAACAAATATGTATAAAAATTAACAATAGAAAACAAAGCAAAAGTTTTATAGGTGTGTTGAACGTTAAGTTAATTAACTTGTTATTATTTAAAAGCATATTCTTAAATTTTAACGAGGCAGTTTAAATAATTTTGCAAATGGTACTGTACACTTTTGCCTAGTTCTCGCTCGATGATCGGTGGAGGAGTGAGCTCCGCAGACAAATATGATTCTTCATGAAACGAAGAGTACTTTCTTCTTTCAACCTACTAACTGGAGTAGAATGGTTGCTGAGAAAACGCCTACCTTTTACTCACGACGGACGTTATGGGAAATATCGTAAACATAGAAAAGAGATGCCAGGTAAGAATTGCAGCGGACACTTATAAAGAAAAAGGAATAACATAACACCAATTGACGTGTAACAGAAAGAGAGGCAGACAAGCAGAATTTGAGCTTTTTGCCAGAATCAGAAAGTTCAACATTCTCAGGAATTTAGGACTAAAGAATAATTCCAACCAGGTAGTTATAAAGCCGAACCTGATCGAAGACAGCGAAGATTACCTCAGGATAGGAAAGAGTGGAGGTGCGTGTCCAACCAGTCTTAGGACTGACGAGCTTATGATGATGATGATGTTTCAATTTGACAACATTCTTAAGACGGTATGGGGGTTGTTTTTTTTTTACTTAGAGAATTTTGTATACTAAGTACTATTTTTAAATTCATGTACCCAATAGTCGGAGAAACTTCAAGATGGCGTTCAGATATGCGAAGATAAATAGAAAAATACACATAGAAATTTTAGTTACAATCGGCGTACTACTGTTTTTGGTTTCGTATTTTAAATGCATTCCAATTATATTTTTACAGTTCGTAGAATGTTTTGTAAGATGTTATGACAAGGAGGCAGATAAATTTATCTTACAAAAAGAGGTTGCGACAGATTTATTGCAGACATGCAGTTGTCACTGGGAGTTTACACCTTTTTTTATATTCTTGTCTTGACCTCTGGAGCAAGTCAAAATACAGTTATGGTACTCGGACGAATGATGACTAAGTTGGAAACAATTCATGATCTGTATCTGTATATATTTTTTTGCTGGTATAAAAAATACAAATAGAAAAACATTGCAATTTTAATAGATTAATGTGTTAGGTTAGGATGTACTGTAGATGATGTTGGATTGCCACCATCAATGGTTCTTATCAAGTAATTAAAGATTAAAATATTTGAGAACACATTGGTAATAAAATAAATGGGCTAATAACTTTTCACCCTTAAAGAATTATAAGTAAATAAGCAATGACAGTTNCATCCACAGTATCCTCATCATTCGTCTGTGTAACACCACATTGCGAACTCTTCCAACAACACAGGCTTCATTGTATCGCATTAGTAACAGTAATCTTAGGTTAGGATGTACTGTAGATGATGTTGGATTGCCACCATCAATGGTTCTTATCAAGTAATTAAAGATTAAAATATTTGAGAACACATTGGTAATAAAATAAATGGGCTAATAACTTTTCACCCTTAAAGAATTATAAGTAAATAAGCAATGACAGTTCTGGACCAAAATCCTATGTAGTTTCTTATGAAGATCCATTTTCCGACTGTTAATACCGTTTTACCCCCTCTAGTTACGGGGCACCACGATAATAGGGCGACGACTACGGATCATCTTATGATCAGGAAGCAACAGACGATGGGGCCTCACGGGGGCGGAGCACCCTTAGAAGAAGCGGGACGAAGCCCAGACTGATGATGACAGCTGTCAAAGATGGCTGACGGCCGTGATGTCAGAGTAGAAGTGGATGGAGTAAAACGGTATGAAAAGTCGGAAAATGGATCTTCATAAGAAGTTTCGCTTTTTAGCGCGAGTGCCCTTCTATTTATCACAGATGGGTCACCTACTTTTCGACGGTTAATCCCCAAACTCCCCATTTTCCTGTCACACAACCTAAACTTCTCATTTCTCTCGAGAATAAAATATAATACAAAAAAACCTTTATAAGAAAATACATGGGATTTTGGTCCAGAACTGTCATTGCTTATCTACCATCGTATTAAAGTACCCACTAGCATCACTCGAATGTGAGATATAGTTTGATTCAAATTATAATTCGATCTTAGTAAAATTTAATATACTAATAACTGTTGTTTTAGTTCTGCTTTTCATAAATTAGTTTTTGAAATAGAAGAACAAAAAGAAGTTCAAGTCTAGTATCTTACAGTTCTTGATACAGTATTCAATCATCTTCAGTATTCAATATTACCTGAACTTTTGAAGTAAAATTTCTTATGCGATGGGAAAGATTAGGTGTTACAAAAGAGAGTTACGGTGTGGAATGTGTCCACTCTTTCTTTGCTATGGAGTCATCTCTCACAAACATAATATATGATGTGGCGAGATGGTATTGTTGGCCATATATTTTCCATTTTCTTCTCCTTAACTTAGAATGCACAAAATCGGGGCCTGATGAAGATTGCAAAGTTTTCTTGCTATTGTAAGAAGTAAGTTATTTTCGTAAAACGAATTTTTCTGTTAAGGCTAAAATATTATGAAGCAGTCTTCAGATATTACAATTTATGCGTCTACCCTCGTCCAAATTCTTTAGACTTTGTTTATATGAACGACGCGATAACGCCTAGAACAGGCGACCCTTTTAATAACCACACGCACGGTTCCTGATGGCAAGATCTCTTTTATACAGACAGTCTTTCGTAAGTCGTCGTTAGTGGAAAATATAAAAATCAGTTAAATAGTATTATTCACCTGCTTTGTGAAAGTGTTAGTTTTGTTGCTATCAATATACCTTAAAGGTGAGTTATTTCACTGGGTGATCAATTTTACTTGGTTAATTAATTGTAATTCATTTACGTTAATGATTATGAGTTTTTATGATTATATTTCAATATGTGTGTTGAGCACTATGCGAGTTGACCCTTGGCGCTTTGGTGTTCGGGTATGATGCGAGTTGACCCTTCATACTCCGCTAGTTGTTCATAGAGTGGGTACTATGCGAGTTTACCCTTAGTACGTTAGTGAAAGCATGCTGTTACACTGTTTACCATGGTAGATACTCTAGACTAGCGTAATTTATTTTCCGAGGAGGTATTTCGCGAGTTGACCCTTAATACCTGTGATCCGGCAATGATTGTAATATAAATAATAAACCATTATGTGTTTATTCACTTCGTTATATTGATTTATTGATGGTTGAATTGGTCTTTTGTTTATTTTACAGATGTGTCATCTCGGACTTATTAGGCCATTCATACATAAGTAATAAGTGTTTTCATTTTAAACAAGTTTATATATATTCGTGTAATTCAAATTTAGTTTTGTTCAATATAAAATAAATCATTTAAATTAGTGTTATCATTTGAATATTCTTCGTAAATAATTTAAATACCCTCTACACTATTGAGTTACAAAATTTTATCGGGATAAATGTGAGACTTTTTCAAGGTAGTGAATGATTTTTTTGTTTCTAATAGTTGCAACTATCATCATCATAAGGTCGTCAGTTCTATGACTAGTTGGACACGCATCTCCACTCTTTCCTATCCTGAGCTAATCTTTGCATTTCCCCAAAACTAGAATAACCCATATATTTAACTATTTGCAAACAGTAATTTAACCTAGGTCTATCTCTACACTTTCTCTTCTTTCTCTGTTTTTTGACTAGATCTTCATGTCTGAGAAGGTGTCATATTGACACTAATCCATTCTCTGTTCTCACTCTGTTCTTCTATTCTTTCTAATATGTCTTCATTTCTAACCTTCTCCATCCACAGTATCCTCATCATTCGTCTGTGTAACACCACATTGCGAACTCTTCCAACAACACAGGCTTCATTGTATCGCATTAGTAACAGTAATCCCTGTAGGTTTAAATGTGGAAATCATGCATAGATATATGTCGAATTATCGTCGAATCGGATAATTTGATTAAAATATTGAACAATTTCGCGCTATGTTACGTTCACATTAATTAAATCAGTTAACGTCAAACTGCTCGATCGATTTAACTGACGCGTTGGGGATGGTATCATCTAGAAGTGTCAAAGACGGCAAATCACCGTTTTGTATGATGTCATATTCAATTACAAGCCCACAAATTAACTTCAAACGTGATCTTAAAAGTGGGTCGTGCAAGACGCTTAAAACAAACCACCAACACATGAACAGTATGCACACGTATGTTGCATGCATGTATGCGCAACGTTCTTCGGATGAAGCACAAACAAGTGCAACGAATGTCTGTACATACATTTGTTTGTATACATATGTAGCTATACGGTAGCTGCACCTACCAATAAATAATCATACTTACAAAAAAATGACCGATACTTAAAGGAAATCCGTACAGGGTGTTACAAATTCATGTTAACGCTGCTTCCAGAATTATTTGACTATAACGTCATAAATATTGAACGGTAAATTTTAATGAGCTTGTATTTTATTGGTCAGCATTCAAATATAATGTACGGTCAATATTTAAATGCAATAAGTGGTTTAAATAACTGACAAACCAGGAAACTTAACCTAGTCTAACCTAAATGTGATTAAATTTTAACCGCTGTTAATTATATTTATATTTATGACTGTTATATTTAATATTCGTATTTTATAATATTTTGTACCACATAGTTGCAACTAGTTAGAGATAGCTTTAAATAAAATGGAAGCGGTATTCACAAAACAGTATTGTATGAAAGTAAATGAAAGTAAAACAAAAATATTGGTATGCAATGGAAGAAAAACTAGAGAAAGAGCGAATATAAAAGTAGGAGACGAAAAATTGACAGAAGTGGCTGATTTTAGGCATCCAGGAAGTCAGACGGAAGGAGTAGTAGGGATAGAAAGCAGAGGATAGTGCAGGGTCGAGTCGCCTTCAATAAAAAGAAGTCAATTATATGCTTGCGAACGGTTAATTTAAAAATTCAAAAAAGATTGTTAAAGGTGTATGTTTGGAACGCGGTGCTGTACAGGTGTAAAACATCGATGGTGGACGTGGAGAAAAATAAAAGGTTAGAAGCGTTCGAAATGTGGTGTTACAGGCGAATGATGAGGATACCTTGGATAAAGAAGGTTAGAAATGATGAGGTATTAGAAAGAATAGACTCTATAGAAGTCAATTAGAAATAGGCGATAAAGGTTGGTAGAATACCTTCTCAGGTATGATGGTATAGTCATAGACATATAAGAGGCAGAGACGGGAATTAGGGAGAGTAGAAGGTAGAACTGTATTGGATTACTGTTCGCGAATAGTAAAGGATGCGAGTTGTTCTACTTTTGGGGAAATGCGAAGATTAGCTCAAGATAGTCTTAGGTGATGATGCAATTATTATTGCTGGTGTTGACTTTTCTTGTTTCTTTGGTAGAATAATCTGATAATACTTCATTATCCGGTATTAGGCCGGATCTTAAAAAATTTGCCAGATCCGCAGGATACCGGACCAAACCGGGTACCTAGCCCATATCTACTCCTAGCATCCTACAGTATCGGTCATCTGTAGACGCCGGGTAGCTACGGACTAGTCGTGACGTACCTGGATAGGGAGAATAGGTACACAATGCTTATTAAATTGAATAATATTTTGACGGATATTTAACGGACGGTTGCCTACATGATAGTGTGAACCGATCTTTAATAAGTGCGTGATGGGGTCCAGAGTGTGTTTAAATACTTATATTCTTTTACAATTGTCTATCGATTTTGACGATTGAGAAGTTGATTCCTATAGATGTTAAAACGCCTAACAAAACTATGAAATAATAGTACTTATCGGAACCCCGCTTGTTACAGTAGATTTAAGTAGCCATTTTAATCTTAAAGGCAAGTTTAGTATGAAAATTAACCGATCGTGTATAATACTTAATAATATTGACAATATTGATAATTTATGGATTTATTGAGATTTATGTAAGTAGATTGAAAACGGGTAGTAGGTTTCAATTCGGTACCTCGCGGATCTGGCACTTTTTTGAGGTTCCGGGCTGTTAGTTCCTATTCCACAGAAAAGTCCGTTTGTTTTTCTTGTAGTATCAGTTTTCCTGATTTTCTTGTTTTTAAATTCTCGTATTTTTTTTAATGAAGAATACCTAAGTATTGTCTTCACTAAAGAAAAACATATACATGCAGATTATTGTGTGAAAATTTGATATTTGTATTTATTAGATACAAATATAAAGTCTAATGCAAATAAACATATTCTTTTGCACGTTCAGGTTAGATTAAGTAGTACTTGTGATGATATACGAGGGTGGATTGATAAGTTTCCGGCCTGACCAAGAAAAACAAGGTTTTTAAAAATTTTTTTTTTTTATTTCTCAACATAATCTCCTCCAAGGATGATACATTTCTCATAGCGGTGTTCCAGTCTATTAATGCCATCTCTATAGACTGATTCGTCAAGCTCCTCAAAATAACCATTTACAGCTTCGATTACTTCTTCATTGTCCGCAAATCTCT
>NW_020438944.1:40794-76324 GCF_000699045.2 Agrilus planipennis
GGGGTTCAAAGTTAATAAATATGCCAATTTTTATACATTTCTAGGCATGTAAATATTTATATAGTCATTCTTAAACAATATCCAAAGGTAAAACTAATGAAAAATACATAAAAATATTGAGAAAGTTATATAAAACATTATTTAAATATCTTTATCAATAGGGTAGGTTAGGTTAGGTTAGGTTAGGTTATCGGGTTTTGTTCAAGTGACCACCCTCTTTCGATCTCCCATCTCCACCCGCTTGAAAATATGTTTTTTTATTGAATTTTATTTGAATTATAGTGTATGAAAATTGTCAAAATAATCAACTTTCAATCCCTATAACTTTTTATGGGGGTGAGACCGGCGCAAATTTTTTATGGGGTTTTACTCAGGTGGCCACCCTCTTTCGATCCCCCCTATCCACCCGCTTGAAAATATGTTTTTTTATTGAATTTTATTTGAATTATAGTGTATGAAAATCAATAGAATAATCAACTTTCAATCCCTATAACTTTTTATGGGGGTGAGACCGCCGCAAATTTTTTATGGGTTTTTACTCAGGTGACCACCCTCTTTCGATCCCCCCTACCCCCATAACTTTTTATGGGGGTGAGACCGCCACGATCTATTTATGGTACTGCTGTGGGGGAGATCTCCTCTTTCGACCCCCCCCACCCCCTTTACCCCTTTTTTTCTTATTATTTCACTTTTTCAATAAAAACCAAAGCCAACTTGTTATACGAGAATAAGCACTAGCATTTCGTACCTATAGTTTTGTATTTCCAATTAGGCCAAACAAAATTAGAATTTATTTGTATGTGTCTTCTGCGGATAGATTAAAGGCGACTGAGCGATAATTGACACTCGGTATGATGCTGTTTCTAAAAGGTGTAGTTTTTCTGCTACATTTGACGAAGGTCAGTGATTGGATTATTTAAATTAAATAACAGCGACGACGTCGAGTGCGCCGTGCCGTGTTGTGTGTGTGTGTGCTATGTTATGCAATTACGGCGACCGATGTTGAGTTCATGCCCAGCCGAGTAAATTGCACGTCTCGGACCCAGATTTTAGTTCATGGATGAAGGTTATCGTTCGAAATAAATGTTAACACTCTACGAACATATCGTCTGCAGATCGTAATTAATCGAGCGGTTTTGATGTACCTACTCGTGTTGTCATTAAATGTTTTCAAAAGAACGATTAGATACGATTGTAATAATGATGGGACAGATTTGGGCAGACACCACGTTAACTATCAATTAAAATGGAAGAGATCTATTATTCTCATGCTTAATGTAACCATTATTACTAACATAACCTCAATTTATCCTAACCTAACTAATTTCAATCCAATTTATTTGACGGGTTCTCAGACAAAGTTCTGGTTTTTATAATATTTTTCATTCCACTCTACTATTATAATTTTCTGCCTGATTATCGCAGCATCCTCTTATCATAACTCCATTGTGATTATCCCTCTAAGCGTATATGACATTTTAAAGAAAACTTGACTGTGTCGATGTTCTTTGATTCTTACTGTCAATGTTCGATCACATTGTTCCATGTATATAATTAAAATTTATTTATTTAGGATACATAATTTGTATTTATTAAGAACTAGCACACGAGGAGGTTATCAATTATTTAAACCAGTATTTCCCTTTTACTTTTGAATGATATACCCACATACCAGAGTCAAGTAGGTTTGTACCTACGGACGATTAATGGTAATAATTAATTAACAGATTTCGATCAAAAGACATGCCGATAAATAATTAAACTGTGTTGAAGCTGATCATATATTTATGACGTTATCGATGGTAGTGATTTAATTAACTTACCGTTTCTTAATGTTTCAAAACATTTATTAAATTGCTCTTAGTGATAGAGAGGGGGAAGACAGAAGTCATTAACATGAATAGATGGATTCAGTTCAAATAGAAACTGTCCTAATCTTGGTATTCGTTCTGGCCTTGCTCAAATACTTCTAGTCTTGGTCTTGCTGATATAGTTTCGGTTCTGGTCTTGGTCTTGGTCTTGCGTGTTAAATGTTGATCTTGGTCATTTAATTTTGAAGTGAAACTTTACGCACGGTAGGGTAAGTTCGTTTTATGCGAGTTGGCGAGTTGCTATGTAACGAAATCATGCAACGCATTTCCCCCGTTGTCTGTCCCTATTTATGCTTAGATCATTAAAACTACGCAACGGATTTTAATGCGTTTTTTTTTAATAGATAGAGTAATTCAAGAGGAAGGTTTATATGTATAATACATGTATAATATAGTAGAGAAACACTGATATTTTTAGAGGTTTGTAATGTGATGTAATTAAACACATTTTTTTGTGTTTACATTGCAAACGCTGGCTGAACCCTACGAGATAGATCAAAATAATAATAATTAGAACATCCCACATCCTTAACTATTTGCGAACAGTAGTCTAATCTAGGTCGACCTCTATTCTTCCTAAGTCCTGTTTCTGCGCCTAATATGTCTTTGACTTAGACCTTCATTCCTGAGGTCCTACCAACCTAGAGTCCAATGTTTTCCTATTCTTCGATATAAAGGTTTAAATGACGTACCCGGCGTCATTATCTGGTATCCGACCGGATCCTAAAAAACAGTACCGGATCCGCTGCGTTCCAAACCGGGTAGCCAGTCCATCTCTGATTAATACCATTATATAACCAGTCAACAAGACTATTACACATTACACTTAAGCCTTTTGGAACAATACCCTATATATAATTTGACAAAATTTTTGTCTGTGTTCCGCCTTTACCTTTATTGGTGTTGACATAATGCTTAATATTACTAGTATCCATCTATAATTTACATGTAATTATTATTTCGTGTTATTAACTTAATCTTACTGTGTAATTTTCAGAGATCATTTGAGGCTTCATGAAATGGAGCATACGGGCGAACGTCCATTTGAATGTTCGTTTTTTGGCAAACGTTTCATCCAAACATCGGACTATAGCAGTCACAATTGCATCCATACGGAGAAAAAATCGTACGAATGTAAAATTTGTTCGCGCAGATTTTCACGTAAATATTCTCTTAAACAACACATGCAGAAACATGCACAAAACTGATGGAAATAAAAATGTTAAACTGAAAAATGCCATTTCTTTTAAATATTAGANAGAGATCGTAGTTTGTTTGCATACATCTAAATAATCAGGAGGTGTGAGATCAGGACTTCTCGGAGGCCAGTTGATGGTGCCTCGACGAGAGATCACTTTTTCCGGGAATTGAGAACCACAAAAGATTGGTTTGAGTTGTGGCAAGTGACCTCATCTTGTTGAAATCATCTTTCCACATTAAAACCACCAAACTCTTTCAGTAGTGGAACCAAAAAGTTCTTAACTCGTCACAATACCCTTCACTGTTTACCGTAAGTGTTCGGCCTTGTCGGTCTTCAAAGAAAAGAAGGCCCAATGGTGTCCTCACCAGACATGGCATCCCACGTAATAACTTTTGGACTATGTAGTGGTTGTTCCTGTTTATGTCTTGGATTTTCTTTGACCCAGTAGCGACAATTCTCTTTGTTTACGTGACCATTTAAGTGAAAAATTGCTTCGTCACTAAACACAATGTTTTCAAATGTTGGAAAGCGTTGAAGCATTTCATTTACAAAAATCAGTCGTAGAGGATAATCGGTGACGTTCAGTTTTTGAACTAACTGAATTTTATAAGCTGTAACATGTAAATATTGCTTCAGAATCTTCTGTAACGACGATTTTTTAATGTCAAGTTTTTGACTACGTTTACGAACTGATTGAGACGGATTTTCAAGCACTGACGCTCTCATTTCTTTAATCATTTGTTGGGTTCGAACGAAGCGGGAGCGATCTGGATTGTGAATTTTTACAGTCGAACCGGTATTCTCGAACATTCGAATCCATTTTCTGATGGTATCGTCCTTCAGTGCATTCTGTGCATTGAGTTTTTCCCGATATAATCGTTGAGCTTTGGTCGTCGGATCATCATTGCGATAATAGGCACGTACGCAAAAAGCACAATGGTTTCCTGGGTACACTTCCATGGTCATTAAATCCCCAAAAAGTAGAAAAAACAACCTATCTCTACGGCACCCCTTCGAACCGAGCCGTTACAAGGACAGCGCTTATACAAATACCCCCTACTACGTAGTAGAATGAAGATTCGGGCTATAGGGCCGTGATCTAAGTGAACTATTCTGTCCAGACGTTTCGTCGGCTACTGCGGCTGACATCTTCAGTGGTAGTGCTGCGTTGACAACGTGAACGTAGATTATATCTCGAAGTCTCGATTGCGTCCCCAGTCGAGATATAATCTTAGCACTACCACTGAGGATGTCAGCCGCAGTAGCCGACGAAACGTCTGGACAGAACAGTTCACTTAAACCACTGCCCTATGGCTCGAATCTTCATTCTACTATGGATTCCGGTCGTTAAAGCCGTTGTTCTTATACCCCCTACTACTTCTGGACACCTTGTATGTATGGAAATTATAGATTAACTGGATCGATTCAGGACATCACTAATTAAATGACACCAATATTAGAATTTGCTGGAGAAAGGTGACCACCTCCTTTCTCTTTACTTATGTAGGTATCTAGATCGCAACTGTTATTATTCCATTGGCAATTGTTTCGTTTAATTGCACTTGAAGAACAAGCTATAATAATTCATTGGAAGAGTTTTATAGTCATGCAGTAGTTGTTTACGGTTCACTCACAACACAATTTCCTCATTCGCGCCATATAACTTTCAAACTGTTATAAAAACCAAATAAAAATATGATATCTCCATCCAAGAGAAACTCGCTGTAATACAAATAATCTCTGAAAAAAATTGAACAAATCCCGATTATGCTTCTTTATGACAAAAATACTATTATTATTATTAACATTAGAGCGTGGCGTGGATAATGTGGCATATTATTAAAAAGGAAAACTAAAAACCAGACTGGAACAAGATCCTGAAAAAGGGTAGCAGTTCTCTGATGGACATGGACTACATTATGATACTCTTGATGCAAAAACATGTTGGTCGAAAAATAACGTTAACAGATAAGACATTTCAAGAGTAGGAAAGTGATATTTTAGAGGCATATGACAACTAGGGATGTTACACTGTGGATAGATAAGGTTAGAAATGAGGAAGTATCAGAAAGGGTGCTAGGACAGAAGGCGGCGTTGTGATATAAGTCAAAAAGAAATAGCCGAGATAGATTCTTAGGACATCTTCTCAGGCATGGAGGGCTTGTTAGAGGTAAAAACATCAGCTGAGAAGGGCAGACGATAACCTGATAATGATCCAGGTGGCTCTACATTTCTGGAAATGCGAAGATTGATTCAAGATGGGAATATGTGGAAGTGCATGTCCAGTAAAGAATTCAATTCTGGCGTTTATTTCGGGATTTTGGTAATTTACGTAGATAATCTGGATTATTACGATTAATCAATTATACCTATTAATTGGTTAATTGAATATAAACAATTATTCCAATTAATTGCAATAATCGATTATTTTATTTTAACAGGTGCTAAAAGGAGTAGAAGTAGACCTATACTAGATTACTGTTCATAAATAGTTAAAGATGTGGGATGCTCTAGTTTGATTGCTTAGCATTCGGGAGGACGCCGGTTCGATTCCGGGTCCGTCTGCCTTGGTCCAAGTTTTTCTGTGGTTTCCTTGGATCACTTAGACAAATACTGAGGCAGTAATATTCCACAGATAATCTTTCATTCTCTTCTTTTACTTCATTTCGTCCTTCTCATCTTTCTCATCCGAACCACCACCCACCCATTCCCACGATTCCTGAAAGCAGGCTGAAGAGGGCCTTCTGCATTACCTTCCGGCATAGACCGGAAGGACTGCCCGCCCACCCAGCATTACTGGCTGGTGGGAATGAAACACCCAAAAATTTTTTCTAGTTTTAGGGAAATGCGAAGATTAGCTTAGGATAAGAAAGAGTGGAGGTGCGTGCCCAACCAGTTTTAGGGCAGACGACCTTATGATGATGATAAATTTAATAATCGCCCTGTGTTAATTTCGCCACTCTTTTTTTCCAATTTCTTTAACATTCTCTTAATCCACTTCGTGCCATCTGAAATACCCTGATTAATGACTGGATACTGTATTTGAGAAATTAAAATAAAACTGCATTTAACATACAAGTGTTCCCAAAATACATAAAGTACTTAATTTGTGGTTTCTTATTTTAAAAAACCCCGACTTGGAAAATTCGAATATTTTCTTGAAAATGCCTAATTCTTTTCCAGGTTACTGATGAATCTCCAGATTTTTCAGGAAATGCCTTTTTCACGATGTATTATCGTAGATTAAAAAAAAGTCCTTGAGACTACTGCGATTTGTAGCGTGCAGATGCGCCATTATTTACAAGGCCGATAAAGTTTACGGTAACCTTGGCATTTAAATTTGACATCTAATAAAAGTGATGCCGAATTTAATGAATATGGAAGGATAAATCACAATATTCATATACGGCGAAAATGAATTCGTTCGCTAAAAGATTAAACAATCAGGTTTATATATGTACGTACGTTAGCTGGGTTAATTTAGGTAGGTACGAGAACTACAGCATAAATCATTACTTATTGGATCGAATTAATGCAAAGTTCGCCTATTTAGAGTTATTTATTGCCAAATATAATAGAAATGTTTAACGATATACCTACAGTGATATTTTGTGGAAACAAAAAAAAAATCAATTTTTGAGGTTATTCTACTGCATGATGGGGGGTACAGGAAGGAAAGGGAAGGGAGCAGGAGACTACTGTTAAATCAAAGAAAAAATGAATAATTCATTATGTATTACATAGGTTGGGGCATGACGAGGATGAGCCTAGATTACGTTTGATAACCTTTTTGTCTCTAAACTTCTATTGAAATAGATTCAGCCGTTTTAAAGATTAGCCGGTACAGACAGACAAGACAAAAATGTTTTTAAAGAGTACTTTCTGCCTTGTACATACGATTTTTCGTTTTTGACAAACAAGGCATTGTTCATACACAGAGAGAAAAATCTTGTAAAAATCAACATATTGTCTCATAATCTAGCTGCCTCTAAAACACAATCCCTAAAAGATACCATGTTGGCTTTCTCTATTGAATTGTCTCAATACATGTTTCTTGCACTCACTTCATACTGAAGACGAGCATAGTAACTTTTATCAAGATTTTTCCCCGTGTAGGAAACATACACTCTCGACCTCTCATTCCTACTATCATCCACACTCTAGAGCACGGTAGGTAGCCGTCCATTAGATATTTGTCAAAATATCCAGTTTAATAAGGGTTGTGTATTCACACTACCGGTCTATGTCACGGCGTCGACTAGCGATCGATATTACAGGAGAGAATACTTTATGTGACACGGTGCCTGTTGGTGACCGCCGTTGATGCTAATGAAAACATATTTAGTTGGCTGGTAATAAGTAAAGGGATGTTTTTAAGCGAAATGGACGACGAAAGATTCCTTTAGAAGGGAAATTTCTTTATGGACAGTGGGAGGGAAATTCATTAGGGTATAAAACCGAAAAGCGTCACGTCACGCGCCACGTGTGACACCTGGCGGATATGTCCAAAAGAAGTCATTTTAGCAAACTTCAGAAGCTAACCTGTTACTAGCAACGGATAATCCGAAAATTGCCATTTCGACAAAGTGTCTGTAGATCGCGCCTACGTTGTACAGTATACGTATTGCATATGCGTTTGTGTTTGTCTGTTTTGATTTGTAATTCCTCTCTGCAATTTTGTATGGTGCAAGCGAAAAAGATTTTAACAAAACTAAGCCAACATAAAGTTGTAGTTTTCTGGTATTTAGTAATTAGTTAATGTAATAGTTTAAGCCAATTTTTTTTAAATACTGCTATAATATACAATCTAAGAAGTTGAACTTCTTACGCGTGTACACTGATACACTCTTACCCCTTTTTTTAGTAAAATTCATTTTGTTTAAACAAACGGTCAGTTTTTTCCTTTCGAGCTATGAATTATTACTTCTCTAATTTTTGTTAATAAAGGTTCAAGTTTCGCCAACAAATTATTAAATTGATATTTACACATTATAAAGTACTAACGACATTTTACTTCATGATTTAATAATTCCTTAAATACAACATGCTTTTCTTGTTTTACTTTCCTTTTTCATCTCCTTATCCTTTTCTACAAATAAAAGAGCGATGACGGCTGACTCAGTAAACGAATAATTTTTAAACATCGCGACGAAAACATGGTAACCGACTAAAATTGGCCGAAAGAATATGAATACAACTAAATGCTGACGGACATCTGCCGGCCGGCTGCCTGCCGTTGTCAAGGCGGGTAGTGAGAATCCGCCTTTACGTTACAGAATTGGTCTCCTCAATAAGCCCTGAAAGTCCATTCTAAATATTCAGGAAATAATTTTTCAAAAAAGGATGAACAATTTTGGAGATTATCTCCTACATCCAAACCTTTAAACTTTACCTCTTAATAATACTAGTATAGGTACAGATTTATTAATCATTACATATTCAAATATCTGTTACGTTACTTGTTGAAATTTAAACAATGAGATTCACGGACATATACAGAGATTATTTCGTAACGCAGTCGCAGCCTGTAGGTGACCTAAGCCGGTTTGAAAGTTCAAACTTCCGTCTTTTATGTTATGTAAAAGAAAGCCTAATCAGTAACCGTTAGTGACCTGTAGTCGATATTTTTAAATTGGCTACATCAAAATAGAAAATATATTAGTTACGAGAGCCTTTATATGTTTATTTATACCGGGTGTTCCTTTTTAATCTGTCACGACAAGTATCTCACCGTTGATATTTCACGTCTAAAAATTATATCTACAAGAGGTTCGGCAACGGGTTACAGACCATGTTGAGACCCTGTGACACGCATCATTGTTTCTTTTTTTTAATAAAAATCCTTATTATTTATCGTAGAATCTGATTCTACGAAAAGCATACGTCCAAATGCGGTTTTAAAATATTATTAGAAATAATTTAGAATATTAATTAACAAATAATACAAACTAGGACAAACGACCAGTGGTGCATCCAATGGGGGGGGGGGATTGTAGCCGGATTAATTGTTTTCGATGATTCACAAAACATTGTGAATCACCTTTGGCTCTTCTTGTTTGTCAAATCTCGCTAACAAAAGTGGCTATTAATTTTGAGTCTCTATCATACAATGAACCGATAAGGGTTCAACTTTCAACTGTTGCTGTATGTTTTGACCATGAAAGATATGCCAATAAGAGGTGTCTGCTTTTGTTATTGTTTAAAAACGGCGAAATGTTTCGCTTACATAATAAAGTATTAATAATATTACATCTCAATTCATAGAAAACATTGTTTTCGCCTCNCATAGAGTCCTCTGTTCTCCTATTCTTTCTTAAACGTCTTCATTTCTAACCTTCTGTATCCACGGCACCCTCATCATTCGCCGGTAACACCACATTTCGAACGCTTCTAACTTTTTCTTTTCCGCCGCGTCCACTGTCCATGTTTCGCACCCGTACAGCGAAAAAATTAAATTAAAGGAAAAACGAATCATTTATTATGTATTACATTACATGCCTTTAAACTTCTATCGAAATAGATTCTGCCGTTTCAAAGATTAGCCAGTTCAAACAGACAGACAAAAATGTTTTTAAAGGTCGTTTCTGCCTTGTACATACCTTTTTTTGTTTTTGACGAACAAGGCTTTGTTCATACACAGAGAGAAAAATCTTGTAAAAATTACCATGCTATCTCATAATTTGAGTGACTCTAAAACACAATCTAAAAGTTACCATGTCAGCTCAGTAAAAATTCTTAAGCTTTCTAGGAAAGTTTATAAGACTCTCTTACAAAAATTATTGTACTAATATTGAATTTTCGCAATACATGTCTCTTGCACCCACTTTATAGTGACGAACATGGTAACTTTTTCACCCTGTGTGGGAAACGTATACTCTCGACCGTTTTTGTTCAACTAAAGCTTCATGTCCGTTAAAATATCCAGTTTAATAAACTATCGTTCTATGTCACGGCGTCTGCTGGTGATCGATATTGCAGGATTGAATACTTGACGTGACATGGTGCCTGTTGGTGACGGCCGTTGACGCTAATGAAAACATATTCAGTTGGTTGGTAGTAAGCAATAAGGGATGCTTTTAAACGAAATGGACGACTAAAAATTACTATTGAAGTGAAACTTCTTTATGGACAGTGGGAGGGAAATTTATTAGGGTATAAAACCGAAAAGTGTCAGTGTAAACAGCGTCACGCGCCACGTGTGACCCCTAGTGGATACATGCACAAGCAGTCATTTTAACAGGCTTCGGAAGCTAACCTGTTACTAGCAACGCGTAATTCGAAAATTGTTTTGTTTTGGTTTGTAATTTCTCTCCGCGATTTTTATGGTGCAAGCGTAAAAGTTTTTAACAAAACTAAACCAATATTCTGCATTGGTAATAGTTTAAGGCAATTGTTTTTTAAAATACTACCATAATACACAATCTTAAGAAGTTACGCGTTCTTACGCATGTACATTAATACAAGTACAACTTATCTTGTTTAAACAAACGGTCAGCTTTTGCTTTGGAATTATGAGTTTTTGCATCCCAATTTTTTTTAATACAGGTTCAAGTTTCGCCAACAAATTATTAAATTGATATTTACACATTATAAAGTACTAACGACATTTTACTTCATGATTTAATAATTCCTTAAATACAACATGCTTTTCTTGTTTTACTTTCCTTTTTCANATCCAACAAGTCTGAGGATTGACGATCCTAAATGTGTAAATACTTTATTATGAATTTACATGTATAACTTTTAATTAGAAGGTAAATTACATAATAGAACGGAAAAAGTTCTAATATGACTAGAAAAGAATAGAACATCTACACAAGAGCCATTTATATGATAGGCAATGAAAAACATATCTGCAATCAGTGCCGCAGGGATGATTATTCAAATTCGATAAAGACCTAAAAGCGAGCACGCGAAAAGTGATAGTGGAGACAAACGTTTTGGTTCACAATCAGACGCAATAGGGAGATCTCCCCCCTATACTTCTCGACGTTCCGCATACATTCGACAGGCTTCCTAAGTCCCCAGAAGTGAAAGGCTCGTTTATTATTGAATGCCCCTCGTATATGTAAAGTATATGTATATATGAGATGAAAGCCAACATTCCAATTTTTTAGTGAAGTCCCCCCTCAATAGCAAATCCTATATTCTCCACCGCAAACGACCTATCCCAATACAATTACAAATTAGCAATTTTCGTTAGGTAGATTTTTTCTTATGCTTATTAAATTTGTGAAACTTCTTTTTTTCTCTGATAGAATTACCCGGCACTTCCGGATACCTGGCATCATTATTCAGTGTCCGATCGGATCCAAACCGGATACCCGGCCCATCTTTAATATGTATCTCGGGTTACTTCTCGAAGTTCCTTTCAATTCTCCTATACTTCGTTTAGTTTCTCTAGCGATGTGACCTTTAGCATAACCGGCGCAAAGTAAAAAAGAACAGCACTAGGCCAGAAAATGAAGAAGACAACTCTCGGCCAAACTCTTAACCGATGAGGGGTGTATAATCCGTACAGTACTGCACGGAAAAATTGACCATTTTATCCACTACAATTGCATTGCTCAAATGTGCTGTTGTTGGTACCATTTACTACTGAAAATATCAACGAGATGTTTATTTATATTTGAAGACATATTAAAGGCTTTAACGCTTGTTTTCGACTCGCACTACTATTCATGATTGAACAAAACTTTTGGCAGATACTGTACGAAAAAGTATGTTTAATGAACAAGAGTCGAGGGTATAATGAGCTTTTTTCCTACCTACGATTTTGCCAGCGCGGATCCAAGACATTGGAAGGGGCTCATCGCTAGAGAAAGTAAACGAAGTATACTAACTAAATTGCTGAATAATTTTTTAATTATTCTCCTAAATATTTTCAAATTTCGCATTAAGGGGTACTTTACAATCATCAGAAGGCAACAAGTACAAGACTTAAGTAGATAGGTACTAGTACATAAAAGTGTGTGGTCAAACTTTACGAGGAAACTGAAAGTTACAACTTTCTTTTTTCGTTTTAATAAATTAAAACAGTAATTATTGTAATGGTTCGTTTGTAGATTACAAATATGCAGTTTTATGAAAGGCATACCGCTCCAGCAAATTGTTATGTATCGTAAAATTAGTCACTTATTCGCTCACATGACTTGAAAATGAGAATGAAGAAAGGCTCATTATTTATCAAAGTAAAAGCCTTGGTCGAGATGCATCGCGTTTGTCCGTTCCTCTTGTATTTATTACCATCATCATCACATCGTGGGTTAGGTTATTTGGGACGCTGCAGTAACAAACGTGTTATTTGTTGGTTTTCTGTTTACTTTTTACTAATCGGTCGATCACATGATGATGCCGTCATCACGTGCTTCTCTCACACTTTTACCTTTTACTTTGCCTCATTGTTATTCTACAAACTCGGATTTTCAACAACTTTCGATTTAACTATGAGTCGAGAAGTAAACCGCAGAAGAATTATGGTGTACACCCCGTCGGAATTCCAAGAATTCAGGGGATTCACAGTGGAATTCGTTTATTATGACTTCGCCTATATTGACCAACCGCTTAATATGAAGTAATTGCAGTTTTAAGTTTTGTTTTCATATTAAATTCTTTATAGGAAAGTTTGGATATAATGACTCCGTTTAAAATGACATATCGTTTATTATGACCGATTCTCAAGAAATTATATCCGGCTATAGTGACCCAAATGATTAATAATAACATTTTCGCTCATTTTTCTGAGCCTTCTTATGAATATTGATATTACAATTCATCGTTCTTTTTTTTTCTGTAATAAATATATACAATTTGTAGTTTTTCTCTTATCAAGACTATGCTTTGTATGACGCCCGCTTAGTATGATGTATTTGTCATTTCCTTACGATGTCATTATAAGCGGATTCTACTGCATTTCCACTTTGTGGAATTATGTAAATGGAAGTAAGGATTAACTGAGAATTATGAGGATTTACTAAAATTATCGAGGAATTATTAGAGGATTTCGATCATTTTACATGGTTAAAACGAGAGCAGCTATAGCCTGTTTAAAATTTGTTGATGTAAAATTCTCAGAAACAAGACAGGTTAATTCTCGGAACGCAATGGTCTGCCCCAGCTTTCGCATATAAGCAGTGGCGTACATTTAAATCTTCGCAGTGCTTGAAAGTTCTCTGTGTACTCGATGAAATATGCCTTTTAAATATTTGAACAGTAAATAAATATAACCGACATGTGTATTAGAAAATATTCCGTCAATTTTTGAAGTGAAACTTCTTTACGCACGGTAGGGTAAGTTCGTTTCATGCGAGTTACTATGTAACGAAATCATGCAACGTATGTCGCCCCTCTACTCGTCCACGTAGTCGAGTTCGTAGTGAGGATCGCTTGAGCCGTGAGCACGCTTCGATGCAACGTTCGTTACAGACAACTCCGGCATGTTTAGTGTAAAATTTAAATTCATACTGTACAAATAATACCATTAAACCAATTCCTTAACCCCTATCCCGGTATGTTTATGTGTTTGAAGAGGTTTCACTTCAGTAGCGTGTTGTATAATTACACGTTTTATTTTTTTTTTCTCGATTTTTGTTTAGGAGAACCCGTGTCGTACTTTTTAATAATCGTTAAGAACAACACTGTTCTAATTCTTATTATTTATTATTCATCTTCTACACACCGTTTACAATAATTACATTTAGGTTTGTGGTAATTAAAGATTAATGTATATGTTTCATTCAGTGTCCAGCAAACTTTCAATGTACGCCACTGTATGTATGCAAAAATCTGGACAAACACTTGTGTTTCGAGGATTGACCTGTCTCGATTTTGAGAATTTTACATCAACAAATTTTAAACAAACTCTACTAACTTAAAACCTCACTATCGGATAGTTTTTGAGAGGTTTTGAGAATACGTATTAATTGAATGCTGATTGTTTAAATATTAGAGCGAGAACTAAAAATATAATTTAAGCTATCTATATATCTGCAACGTAATCATTTTTTCCCCAGTTATGCCTGATTTTGGTATGATAATTAATAAAAATAACACAAAAATATTGGGATGTAAAAGTAGGGTTAGAAGTAATATAAAGATGGCAGGCAATAAACTAGAAGTAGTCGGTAATTCTTGATCTTTAGGGAGTCATATAACATATAATGGAAAAAGACTTTTATGTTAGCGATTTGCCCCGCGGTATGAGAAGAAATGAGGGACGTGGCTCCTAATTTTACGTGGACTAACAGAGCGCCATGGCGGCCGTTGTATTTAGTGAAATTTTCTGGAGTAAGTGATTTAGGTATCATGTTCACTGATTAGGGAATACGAGGAAAACAGAAATGCGAGAATTGAAGTTTGTCAGGCGCTTCTTGCTCGGTTTCACAACAAAGGAGAGGCATTTTTGCATCATATTGTAACGTGCGATGAAACTCGGGTTCACCACTACACTCCCTAATCGAAGACGTCCAGTATGGAGTGGAGAACAATGGGACTCTCAAGGAGTTTTGCTCCTCGATTTTCTGAAAAATCGTCGTACGATAAACGCTTCATATTATTATGAGCTTTTTGCATAAGTTCGAGCTGCCTATCCGTCAAAAAGACGCCGGCGGCCAATCCGAGATGTCCTGCTTCTGCATGACAATGCAACACCTTACAATGCAGGCCTAACGCTCCAGAAATTAGTGAAAATGCACTGGACTAAACTCGACCACCCTCCTTACAACCCTGATCTTTCACCATGCAATTTTTATATATTTGGACCTTTAAAGGAACCACTTGGTGGAGAGCATTTTGCGGACGATCAACAGATCGAACAGTTTGTGCGCAATTGATTGGATATTCGCCGAAGTCATTCTCCGAAAATGGTATGAAAAAACTACCTGTTCGGTTGGAAAAATGTATAAATAAATAAAGAAGGGATCTATGTAGAAAAATAACCACCAAGTGTATTTTATTTTTAAAGTAATAGATAATTTTTTGGTAAATGTCTAGATGATGGCCCCTATAACTTTTTATGGGGGTGAGACCGCCACGAACTTTTCATGGTACAGTGGTGGGGGAGACAACTTCTTTCGATCCATCTATCCCAACCCCCATCGGGGGTGGGGGCCATCATCTAGACCTTTACCAACTTTTTTGACAAAAGCTCGTTTATACTTGAAAAACCTTCGTATTTATAATTATTAACCAAAATAGAATTGACAAGTAAAATGGAAGCCTTTCTTGTGTGTCATCTTATGCAAACCATGTTTCAATGGCTTCTATTTTAGAAATTAAAGCAATCACTGTGTATATTATCTGTTTAATTCTTATCAAAGTNTAAAGATATTTAAATAATGTTTTATATAACTTTCTCATTATTTTTATGTATTTATCATTAGTTTTACCTTTGAATATTGTTTAAGAATGACTATATAAATTTTTACATGACTGGAAATGTATAAAAATTGGCATATTTATTAACTTTGAACCCCCATAACTTTTTAGGGGGGTGAGACCACCACGAACTTTTCATGGTACAGTGGTGGGGGAGACAACTTCTTTCGATCCATCTATCCCAACCCCCATCGGGGGTGGGGGCCATCATCTAGACCTTTACCAACTTTTTTGACAAAAGCTCGTTTATACTTGAAAAACCTTCGTATTTATAATTATTAACCAAAATAGAATTGACAAGTAAAATGGAAGCCTTTCTTGTGTGTCATCTTATGCAAACCATGTTTCAATGGCTTCTATTTTAGAAATTAAAGCAATCACTGTGTATATTATCTGTTTAATTCTTATCAAAGTAGTTGATACTGGACTATTGCACTGATTATGACTTGAAGCTCAGCATTAATAAGTTACTACCCACAGATACCAGAATTGCATTGCAGCATATATCTGCACATATGTATGCCTGCCTACAATACAAGTGTATGTGCCAATTTCCATGTGAACTGGTTAAAATGCATAAATGAATTATACATTAGCGAATGGGGACCTGCCGCTGAGTGATGTCGTAAAAGAGATTAACTTGGTTCTAGTTCTTTTATAATAAGAGCAATGCTTCGTACTTCTATCTACCATTATGTCTATTGGAAATAAGAACACTGCCAAAGGAAATGTGCTCGGTAGATTGAATATAGATTACAGTGTAGCGTGGTAATGCTTACATGTTTAGGCAGATAGATAAATATCGGACACAGCTGAACTCAGTTTCTTAGAAGGGAGTAACAAATAACAAATATAGACAGATAATAATAATCAGCATGCGAGTGTGTAGTTGTTCCTTAATTATCAGGTATAAAGGTATAGAAAGATATCGTAATACGAGATTAGGGTTTTAATTTGATCAATCAGGAAAAGTAGTTTCACATATACATATATCTGTCAATAGTTCTGGCTTTACGGGCGACAACAGAGAAAACGATAGAAAAAGGAAAGAGTGCGTACATAGGATTTGTAGATTTAGGAAAACCTTTTGACAATTTTTAAATGGGACAAGATGTTATACATTTTTAAAGAAAAAAAGATAATAGGCAACAGGCAGTTATAGAGATTGATGAGCAATGTATAGAAGTAAATATTAGGAAGGGAGTCAGACAACGATGCACACTGTGACCCCTACTTTTTAATTTATACATCGAAAGACAGGACACCTGTAGGGATGGATATACTGGGGCAAAAGATTAGTATGTTTAGATTTGCAAACGATATAGCAGTATTAGCATTTAGCAATAAGGAGTTACAGATAGCCTAACGCTAGCGGTGACAAAACAGTACTGCATGAAGATAAACAAAAGTAAAACAAAAATACTGACATCCAAGGGAAGAAAAAGTAAGGAAAGGGCGAATATAAAAATTGGAGACGAAAAATTAGAAGAACTGGATGCTTTTTGGTATCTAGGAATATAGATAACTCAGGATAGCAGGAGCAGTAGAGAGGATAGCGATGGGTCGAGTCGCCTTCAACAAAAAGAAGAAATTACAAAAAAGATTATTATACGTCTGGAGCGCGACGCTGTACGGGTGCGAAATATTGACGGTGGGTGCGGTAGAAATGAATAGGCTAGAAGCGTTTGAAATATGATGTTACAGGCGAATGATGAGGATACCGTGGACAGAGAAGGTTAGAAATGAAGAGATATTAGAAGGAATAGGAGAACGGAGGACTCTACGGAAGTCAATAAGAAATAGGCGAGATAGGTTGATAGGACACCTTCTTAGGCATGAAGGGCTAATTAGAGACATATCAGAAGTAAAAACAGGAGTTAAGAAGAGTAGATTAGATTACTGTTTACAAATAATTAAGGATGTGGGATGTTATAATTTTTGAGAAATGCGAAGATTAGTTCAGGATAAGAAAGCGTGGAGGTGCGTGTCCAACGGGTCTAAGGACTGACGACCTTATGATGGTGATTAGTTTAGCAATAAAATAATTTTTTTGTCGGCATTTTTTCTGAGTTCCAACTTGTTTGTTCTCTTCAACACACGATAGGCGGTTTCGGCGAAATACCGATCGACCGAAGATGCAACCCACTTTGCAGTATTGTGAACGCCAACTGTGGAGATTTGTTAGTAATTGGGGGTTCATTACCTTTATTTATGTAGTATATCGAATTAGTAAATATTTAAGAGCATGAACTACTGAAAATGCCGACAGTAGCAGACGCTGAAATGTTTGAAGGAAATCAATCACAATCCAGGAGAAAAAGTTGAATTCTAGCCATGAAACCCTACGAAGTATTTTGTTTGATTGGGGCTGACGGTAATAAAAACGCTATTTTAGAAGAAATAGATCTGGTAAAAATTTTAGTTTTTCGAGATATTAAAACAAAAATTTCATTTGCTTTACGTTTCTTTTGTAAAGTCTGAATTTGCATGACCGCTCATCTCTCACTCACACTTGCTAAATTAAAGTCAAAAACCTTGCTTTATGACACAATGCTTTCTCCTTTTTGGTCTTTCTATCAATCCTTTGTTTTATGAACACGCTATTTGCTGGAATCTGAACGTTCCCAAAATTAGAAGTAATCAAAAATAGTATATGACAGTTCACGTAAGTCTGGGTAGCATATAAAATAGCAAGTGGTCTGTATTCTGTCGAAACTGTCAGACACGGATCGCGATTTCGATCTTATTGGATCTCATCAGCGCGTCGCAGACAGCTCCGACAGAACACAGACCAACTTTTACCTGCTGTCTTAACAGCGCGTTTTAGAAAATACCACAAATGGCGCGGTAAACGCCATCTGTAGTACGATGCTACCTTTTGGGATTACGTATGCTCCAACAAGGTCCATTTAAATATATGGATATCTACTTGCTGAAACGAATCCCGGCGTAGCTAACCTCAACGTGATAGGCGCGTTACCGTAACCGAATAAAATAATTCGAAGTGGTCTGTATTCTGTCGAAACTGCCAGGCGTAGATCGCGATTTCGATCTTTTTGGAACCCATCAGCGCGTCACAGACGCGTCTGGCAGTTTCGACAGAATACAGACCACTTCGAATTATTTTCTTCGATTACGGTAACGTGCCTTATCACGTTAAGGTTAGCTATGCCGGGATTCGTTTCAGCAAGTAGATATCCATATATTTAAATGGACCTTGTTGGAGCATACGTAATCCTAAAATGTAGCATCGTACCACAGATGGCGTTTACCGCGCCATTTGTGGTATTTTCTCAGGGTAGCATAATTGGGAGTCCTACTGTAGATGTGTCCATATTATTTTCCTTTTATTGCGAATCATAAAATCAATAAACATATGCTTATTGTTATGCCCAAAACGGTCGCGAACTTGGTGACAACGTTTTTGTGGTAATGTCTTTAGGATGAGGCATAATTATTGCTAAATTTATTATCCCAAGCAACATTAACATAATGTTTATTAATTTGTTACAGAGGTAATTAAGACTTTCCAGTATGTAGGTAGCTATTGAATACCTATATGATGAAAATCACGCATTGAAGAAACTTGAGACACGTGATCTATGATTAGGAACTTTTACATAAGAGAAAGTACATTAATAAGAAAAGTAAAAATTTGTGCATAAAAGCTGTTTTTTTTTGCTTCAGCAAGCAACTTTGTAACAAAAAATAGTTGGCATGACTGGCAAGCAAGCGAACGTAGAACACGATATACTTATACAAGATAATTAGTTCTAAGTGTTGAATAACTTGATAGTCATAGTTTCGGAATCTTCCTGTCTTGATAATTAATTCCCTGTTAGAATTAATTCTCCAACGTTTTGCAGGTAACTATAACAAGCAACCTCAGAGACTATTCCTGAGTCGGATTTCGAAAAATTATTTAGACAAAAGGATTTTATGATCACTGCCGTCATGCCCGAAAAATAATTTTCTATTGTTATGTAGTAGGTCAATTGTTAGTCGTCGTTGTTAATGGTGCATTTAACAACAGACGCTGCTATCCTGTCTGATGGTTCCATGATTTTTCATCCCCCGACATAATATCACCGGACAAAATGTCCCCGACAAAATATCCCCGGACAAAATATCCCCGTGACAAAATGTCCCCGTGACAGTATATCTCCAGACTAAATATCCCTAGACAAAATATCCCCCCACCCTAAAAATCGCTATAAGAAATTTTTTCCAATACTTTATTCAACCTAACCTAACCCTGTCAAACTTGCGCCATGCTACCTTGCCGTACATTCCCTTCCTTACCAACCACACCTCACATGATCAAACATAATACAATCCAACCCAAGTCAAGCCAGCGCAACCTAACCTAACCTAATCTAACCTAACACGGTCAAACTTGCGCCATGCCACCTTATCGTACGTTCCATTCCTTACAGTAGCCTAACGCGACCCAAAAAACCTTCCACGTCCCTCATCGGCATATCCCCGGCGGATTTAGCGGATTTGTAGTGTATTCTAAACAAATAATTGTTATTGTATCAAAGAATATAAAGTAAATTTAAGTAGTTTATAATAACTATTGGAACCATGGACAAATCATGGAACCAATATATATGCTATTATATTTATTTGATTATCGATTTNTCCAACCCAAGTCAATCCAGCGCAACCTTACCTAACCTAACCTAACTTGCGCCATGCCACCTTATCATACGTTCCCCGTCCCTCATCGGGATATTCCCGGCGGATTTAGCCGATCGTATATGAATTTTATATTATTTATTGGAGTATCGGTTCGATAATTTATTATCGCGGCTTTTGTTCGGTGATATTAAGTCTGGAGATATTTTGTCACGGGGATATTTTGTCTAGGGATATTTTGTCACGGGGATATTTTGTCAGGGATATTTTGTCCGGGGACATTTTGTCGGGGGATCAAAATGCCTGATACGCTGTCTGATATCTACGACCCTGGAGCGAAATATTGGCTCTGACAATTTTATGAGCGCTTCACATTTCAATTTTTAATTAAAACTTCCCATTAAATGACAACATCCTGGATATGGGAGGTGGGTGGGTTAGTTAGTTCTATCCTTTAGTTAGGGATTTTTATAGTCAGCCATTTCCAGAAAGGGTTTCTAACGAGGAGATAGATAGCTACAATTTAAATTACAAACAAAGCCATAGGTATTCAGACTACAGATGGTGTTTAGCACGCTGTTTGTAGTAATTCATAAAGGCAACAGGCAGAGTTGGGCTGTGCTCTATCAGAGCTATCTCCGACGTGCTCATGAGACCCAAGAAGGTTGAAAACGCAGTCAGCGTCTAAGAATTTCGAATACTAATTACTGCATGAACTTTTTGTTTTGTATGATTATGTGCCTATCGCGTAGGGCTAGCTACTCTATGGATTTAGGTCAGAAAGCTGATATCCTTATGAACTGTTGTGCATTTTTGAATTCCTCTAAATGTAGCGACATGTGTACTACAGATGGTGTTTACCACGCTTTTTGTAATAATTCGCCATGATAATTGATGATGACTCCATTACAAATGCACGTACCCTGAAGCTACCTTGGACCGAAGCAATGCTTATCGGTGGTACAAAATGTTTTCAGAGGGCCAAGAAGATGTGAACGACGAAGAGCGTGCCAGACGCCCGAGCGTGTCGACAACAGACGAAAATATTGATGAAGTGAAGAAAATAGTATTGGCCAATCTTTAAATTATCGTTAGAGAAGTGACTGAGGATCTAAACATATCGATTTTTACCAGTGATTTGGACCGAGAAATTCGTACCAAAATTGCTCAATTTCGACCAAAAACAGAATTGGATTAACATTGCTAAGGAGCTGTTGGACTGTCCGCGACTATCCAAATTTACTCCAGAGGGTCATAACTGGTGACGAATCATGGGTTTATGGTTATGACATCACTCAATGGAAGCTGTCGCACGAGCCAAGACCAAGAAAGCGCGTCAAGTTAGGTCGAATGTGAAGGTTTTGCTTACAGGATTCTTCGATTGCAGGGACGTGGTGCATGATGAGTTCTTGGCACATGGTAGAACGGTATAATAAGGTATATCACCTGCGAGTTATGCGCAATTTGCGAGAAGCAATCCGCTAGAAATGCCTGGATTTGTGGAAGAACAAAAATTGGCTTTTGCACCGTGATAAGGTTAGTGCTCACACATACCAAGCGTGTACGCGAATTCTTGGCCGAAAACAATACACTAATAATGCCGCAGCTACCGTGTTCCCCAGATTTGACCCCCTGTGAATTTTTCTTGTTCCCGAAACTGAAGAGGCCCATGAAACGACGACGCTACGCTACGACTGAGGAGATAAAGACGGCATCGAAGGAGAACCTGAACAAGATCACAAAAAAAATGATTTTTTGAAGTGCTCCGAGGATTGGAAAAAACGTTGGCACAAGTGTATAATATCTGGTGGGGGTAACTTTGAAGGGGATACAATAGACATTCATGAATAAATAAATAATTTTTGAAAAAACACAAAATTTGCGACACTTTTTGAATAGACCTCGTATATAAACGTGATGCCACCCTTTCACAATTGCATACAACACAATATCCCTAGTATATTGCACATTAAATGGGTAGAATTTAATTGCGATCGTCTGAAACCAGATATAAAACTGCTGTAAAACAATTTTCTTTGTGAAAGCAATACTTTTCCTTATTAACAACAGCTGTTGGATATTGAGAACACCACAATGTTATAATCATAATAATTAGCGTCGCCTTGTGAGCATTCATTGAAAAATAGTTCATAACGGACTTAAGAAAGTAAGTTGAAATACGTATATTAACAAATAATGTAATAGCACCTCTTATCGTTAGTTGGAAAAAGACTTCATTTTTAATTGCTGCATGTCAAAGTAAGCAAATCCTTATCAAAACAAGACAAATTATAGTTTTTGTAATCGGAAAGGATTATGATGAAGACAAATTAAGGTGCCATTCCAGAATCATTACGAAGACTCAAAATTCAAAATGAAAATAAAAGCGGACTTAGGAAGAAGTTTTTGTTATTTAAAAATTTCGTTGTTGATGGGATATTAGTTTTAACGAATTGTATCTGCGGTTTTGGCCACGTGAAACTATTTCTAATTGTTTACAACAAATACAAAGTACTACCCGTTTTATCTCCTTTAGGGGGTGGGATTTTAAGACAGTCCTTCCTTAGTGTTTCCTTAAATTACCCACTTAAAAAATATTATCTCCCAATTTCAAATCTCTATGTCCGCGGGTTTTGGTTCCTCCATCGCTTCTTTTCTTCTTTTTAGGGATAGAATTTCAAGAAAATCCCTCTTGATTTCACCTTAATACATATAGACTCTTCACGGTTTCGTTAATAAACGACAACGAAAAACCATTTGTAATTATTTCGAATTCACTTTTTAGAAGAATTTCACATTTATTATTTGAAATAGAAAATTGTTTGATACGTCAAATTGATTGTCCCTAACAACTCTATATCACACCTCAGTTCAATTTATAGTCATCCTGTCTAAGGAAGTAAACTGCTGTAAGGACTTACCTGAGCCAAAGTTGCGACGGTTAGACCAAAGGTTAGTGCAATCTGTACAGTAGAGGGGGTGTCACCATAATCGATGCAAGATCCACAACCAATAAGGACAAGAAATAACGTCCCTATGAATTCGGCAGCAAGCATACGCCATATGTCACGGTCTTCTTTGATCTCGTTGAAACCAATCAAGCTACCCATGTCTGTAACAATTGAAAAATTGGTTATTATCAATTTGCTAAGACATTCATGACTAATACAACATATATACTGTTCGTTTCAAGAAGTTAGAGATATGCCCCTTCCCTTTATTAGGATGCGCCCTAGCATAATTCCAAATTCAATCATATATGTCTGCGGAGCTCATTTCTCCGCCGATCATCGAGCGAGAACTAGACAAAAGTGTACAGTACCATTTGCAAAATTATTTAAACTGCCTCGTTAAAATTTAAGAATATGCTTTATTTAAAAGCATATTTAGCCAAAAATAATAACAAGTGAATTAAGTTAACGTTCTACACACCTATAAAACTTTTGCTTTGTTTTCTATTGTTAATTTATATACATTTTTGTTTTAAGAAATTGCTAAACATTTTCGTCTAGTACTGTACAGTTCTAGCCGATCTCCTAAGACCGCCCATCGAGAGCTCTGCTCGTTCAAGCTTGTTCCAACTATTTGTGTCTTGCTCACACCTAGTGTGTATTCTTTCTATCTTCGCGCAGATTTCTTGGAGGTCACAATTCTAACAAATTGAAATGGACTGTATGTATTATTTGGTTCAGGCTTTCGCGGCCATCATTAATGTTGTTGGGCTTTCCGGCCGTCGTCTTTCAAGATTTATCCTCAGGGTCCTGAGGATAAACCTTGAAAGGATCTTGAGAATAAACCTTGAAAGACGACCCCGATGAACTTTTTGTTAGCTAGCTACTTTGTCGATTTAGTTCAGCAAGTTGATATCCTTATGGACTGTTGAGCATTTTTGAATTCCACTAAGGGTAGCAATATGTTTACTACGATTAACAGTTTTGAATGTATGATCTATGACTATTATCTTGGATGTATTTTGAGCGAAGTAGACAATTAAAATTAAGTCAGATATATTTAATCAATCAACGGTTATATAATAGAATGATAATACACATAGATAGTACTGGATTCAGATATATATCCATTCTGAGAGATAAGCATCAACAGTTGATTAAATATGAACGATTATTTTTTAATTCCTTATTGTACATTATATGTCAGTCAATTCTCTTTTAAATAATGACAAACGGCGCAGAGGCTTTTAGAAAATAATGACTCGGCTAGTTGTAAAATACAGAAATAGATGGCAAAATTTTATATTATAACTGATAAATTCGAACTTATATAATGTAACAGTAAAAATTATTACGACAATAATCGCTATGCTCATGTTGTCTTTGTCATCATAACCTATAAAAGCCCTATGCATAAGGCATAAAAAATAAAACTAATAAAAAAGCAAGTGAAATAAACAAAATAAAACTAGGAGGAAGTTGTGGCAGAATATTCTTTTTTGTAAAAAGGTCACTAGTGGTTACCATTCACTTCCTATTTTAGTTGTTATTGTTTCGTATTTGTTGGTGGGTTTCAATGTGTCTGGTGTTATAACTGCACAACAATAACCTTCTTTGTTATGTGACATCCGAATCATTAAACATTGTGGCGTGTTGATATAACAGAGCAAAAGTTCAGAACTTCCTTTTTTGAAATGAGCATACCGCACATTTTACGTCAGGCACGTTCGTCTTATTTATAGAATAAACGAATTTTTCAGCTTTCTAAACCCATTTACCTATTGAGGATGAACAATTACTACTCTCCATTACATAATTTCTGATCTTTACAAGGAATAAAGTTAAATTGTAGCCAGATGGTTTAAAATAAAATTACAGCACGCACTCTATTACCTAAAGTTTGACTGGCACACAAGAAGAAAATATATAGAATCAATAATTTAACCAGAAACAAATGATTCGAAAAAGTATAACCTAATAAATGGTAGAAAATGCAACGGTTCGCTGCGCAATGGGTGACTGCGCAGCGCTGTACGAGTGCGAAACATGGACGGTGGTGCGGCGGAAGAGAAAATGTTGGAAGCAGTCGAAATGTGGTGTTACAAGCGAATAATAAGGTTACCGTGGATAGAGAAAATTAGAAATGAAGAGGTATTGGAAAGAATAGGAGAATAGAGGACTCTATAGAAGTCAATAAAAAATAGGCGAGATAGCTTGGTAGGACACCTTCTCAGGCATAAAGATCTAGTCAGAGACATATTAGAGACAGAAACAGGAGTTAAGAGGAGTAGATGCAGATCTATTTTAGATTACTGTTCACTAATAGTTAAGGATGTAGGATGTTAAAGATTTAGGGAAATGCGAAGATTAGCTCAGGATAGGAAGGAGTGGAGGTGCGTGTCCAACCAGTTTTAGGACTGACGACCTTGATGATGATGAAAAAAAAGTGAACATTTCTTTCTAAGAGAAGAATACATTAAAATTGCTTCAAATAGTTTAACTCATAAATCCAACCGAAGCAATAGTTTTTCGTTTAGTTTTGGGTTTTTGTTGTCGTCTTTCATATTCCGCCCTGGTTTTAGTCTTGGTCTTGTTTGTACGGTCTTGCTAGTATAAGAATTAAGAAAAAGAAGATTTACTATATTAGATCTTATCGATAATGTATTATTATCCAGTTCTCCAATAAGTAAGAAGCAAATTTCTACAGATGGAGTTTACTACTTTCTGAAGTTATTTTTATTGTTTTGTAGATGTTCACCAGACCGCGAACGTGTAATTTTCTATTGTCGGATGAATTGCAAACGGAAAAAACAAAGTCAAATGTTTTTTTTTGCTTTTTACGGTGTACATTATTGTTGTTTTCAATTATCTATCTACTACGATTAATTATCAGTCAGGATTGAGTCTGTTGTCTTTTAAAGCAACGCGGATAAAGCATTTCGAACGGAAATGATGCACCATACAAGCATGAATTACACTTTATTATTATTATTATTATTATGTAATAGATAATTGACAATAGATTAGCTACTTGTTGCAAGCAAGGTCAGAAATGTACGGAATTCAAACTTCTTTAAATTACTACCTATAAATATGAGCTCATTACGCTTCGCGGTTAAATTATTTTTATGTAAGTACTTCCTGTATTGTTTAAGACGAAGATTGTCCCGAAGGATTATATTTTGAAATATTTGGCTAAATAATTGTCATTACTTCTAAATAGTCAAACATACAACACTTGTTTTTCAGTGGTCAAAGAGTTTCAGACACATGCGACCAAATGTAATGAAAAATATCTAGTGGATCAATTTCTAACTAGTATTTGTATGGGTGAGGCTTTTGTCAGTGTGAAAAACTATATAGGGTGCTTCTGAAATAAGCGGCAAGTGTTACGAGAATTGCATGGTGAGTAAAGCAGCATAGTTAAAGGGCAAAAAGAACCTTAAAAGAAACAGAATAAGCTGCAATCCAAAGCCGGCCCTGGGTGTGAATTCACAACATACAGGGAAATTTAGACAACTAAGCAGCTGCATGTATGGAGAATTTAAGCAGCGACGGTTCTGGAACGCGTAATATTAACAGCCTATTACTACGCCACTACACATAAGAATGTTTAGACATCCATTACCATAAAAATTATTTGAATTTTAGTTTGTTCATTGCTAATAATAATAATATATAATAATATAAATAATAATGTTAACAAAATAAAGTAAAAATTAATATTACGTAAACATTAACAGATAAGTTAATACCCTCTGGATTACCTTCTTTTATGAGTAGTTCGGCAATCCTCCCATTAGAAAAAAATAGTTACAACACCAGTAAACATACATACATACGCAAGTACAATACAAAAATTATTTCATCATAGTCATGCAAAAACGTTCTGCATTTCGCCTACTTCATTTGCAGCGAACACACACTGTCGTGCAAATCATTAGCGTTTTGCACTGGTGTTTAACACACGTGCTATTTCATGTAAAGTGAAGTGAATTTAGATCAGGATTACGCGCCAACCAAAGTACATGACCCGTACGCCCAGTCCGGCGTCTAGAAAAATATTCGTCTAGAAAGAACTCACACTTTGGTCAATGCAACAATACTATCGTACACTGACCTACGAACTGAAACACTGACCTACTGCCAATGACTTCGACAAACTACATACACACAGGTCTATAATGTTAAAGGAAGAAGAAACTACTCCAGGCTGTCGGTAACATTAACATCGTCAATCACATTTAATCGCATGTAACAAATAACAAACAGTGCGTGAGTTACAAAAATACAAAAGACATACAACAGGGATGCTGCGAAGTAGAGGCTCATTGAATGCAGCGTTGCAATGTCGCATTTGTTAGAGTGATCCTACCAGGGCCGGACTGGCCTTTTCAAATACGTTTTTCTCGAAAACAGTGAACCTTTGGACCACCAAACATTTATTTAATTTTCTTGTTTTGTAGTATTCTATCATCTCCTGCAAGCTTGCTATTTATTTCTATATAAATGGATTATTACTAACAAAAACTTAAAATTTTATTGTTCATTTATCATCTGTTAATTACTATTAATAATAACTGAAAATGTTGTTGTTATAAGTATTACGATATTAATCAGGTCGGCTCGTGAATATTGATCATACAGGTGTTACTGGCGGAAGATACGATAGACAATAGTAGAAACATAACATTATAAAGTGTAATGAATTAATTTATGGAATATGGATCAATAAATCTAAGTGAAAGCTGAAAGTAGACAGTTGTTAAGTAAATGTCCCTGTTTATGTCCAGATCATTGTTAAATAGTACAATAATTACATCTTAAAATTACTAGTGCAGGATTTTCAATAACATTTGTGCAATAATTATTATTGTAATTATATATTAAATAGTTACATTAACTGTATAATAGTAAAATAAAAAAAAGAGTGAACGATTACCTTGACTTGGTTTTTAATAAAAATTCATGAAAACGAAATTGAAGTTTTCATTTTCTAATCGTATGTGATCACTGCCAAATTACCATTGAATTATTGAGATATCGAACCTTGATAGGAGTTTAACAACGTATTTATGAATATATTGGGTAGGTCTTGGAGAGAAAAGATTACTTCCTCATATTTCGAAACCTCCAATACCAGTTACTTTCCGAAAAGCTTTTACCGCGTTTGGCAATTATAGCCGGAAAATGAAAACAATTTAAATCGGGTCTAAGTTTTCTGAAAGCGTATAATTTATTTTTAACACTTTAATCACATCTAATTATAATTTCACACATTTTAACTTCAACTGTATATTTAAAATTTGGAATGTTAACAACTTTCACATTCATTTTGAATCCAATGATAAATTGGTTATTAAGGTAGTCTTGCCGGGATTTCAATAACAAAATGAGTAACTAAATACAAATTTATAAAATAACAATTTTTATATTTTTAAATTCGTATCAGAAATTTTGATACTATCGTTAATAAGGTAGTTCGTAANGGTCGAGCCATCTTTATCGAACAGAAGTAAAGAAGTCACTTCCATACTCCCGAACGGTTAATTTAAAAATTCCAAATGGATTGTTAAAGGTGTATGCTTTGAGCATGTTTCTGTAAGGGTGCGAAACGTGGAAGGCGAATCAGGCGCTAATAAAAAAGTTAAAAGTGTTTGAAATGTGGTGTTATAGGCGGATGACGAAGACAACGTAAATAGAGAATGTTAGGGATGAGGAGATATTAGAAAGAGTAAGAAAACAGAGGACTCTACCGAAGTCAATAAGAAATAGGCGAAGTGGGTTGGTAGGACATCTTCTTAGACACGAAGGGCTAGTTAAAGAAATACTACAAGCAGATGAAGGAGTTAAGTTGGGCAGTGGTAGACCTACACCAGATTACTGCTCACAAATAATTAGGGATGCGAAGATTAACTGAGGAATACTAAAAAACGGACAGAAAGATATACGAGTGATCCTATAAGGGTTCCGTTTTTCATTCGGACGTACGGAACAAACTTAAGATTGTAGTTGAAAGTAGTGTTGATGGATTTACCATGTTATGTATTTGAAGTATTTTTTGTATCTTTTTCAAAATTTTAGGTTCAGTAGTTTCGAAGATAAGGTGGGGGAATTTCAGTATTTATCTATTTTCTTAAATAACATTAAAACTATTTATTTTAAAATGATAAAAAAACATATTTTGATACCGTGTATAGTGAAGGTAACAAATAAGAGGTGTTAGAGAGAATAGGAGAACAGAGGATTCTATGGAAGTCAATAAGAAATAGGCGAGATAGGTTGTAGCTCTAGTCAGAAACATATTAGAGACAGAAGCAGGAGTTAAGAGCAGTAGAGATAGGGCTAGATTAGATTACTGTTCACAAATAGTTAAGGATGTGGGATGTCCTAGTTTTAGGGAAATGCGAAAATTAACTTAGGATAGGAAAGAGTGGGCGTGCATGTCCAACAAGTCTTAGGACTGACGACCTTATGATGATGATATTTGAGACCCTTACAACAAACCCTTTTGTTAGATATATCATATCCTAAAAGGGACCATCATGTTCAAATTCACTGTGACAGACAGACAGACAGGCACACGAGTGATCCTGTAGGGGTTCCCTTTTTATGCACGGAACCCTTTAAAGAAGAATATTTTTCTAGAAATTTCGATTATGAGACCCAAGAGAACTTTTATGTTTAATGCAAAAAAGTGCTGAATTCAGAAGTAACCAACAAACCGCAACATTCGTTTTTTTTAGTTCCTTAGCAAAAAGTGCATTTTAAGAAGTTTATTTTTAGCGCAAAATTATTATAAGCAGTCAGTATGATGTAATTTTATCAAACCATATTTATCATTATTTTCGGACAAATTAAAAAAATATATATGAAATACAAATCTAACCCGGATTTAAGAAAAATTTAGATTCCTGTTTCGTATTACTGTTTAAATATAGCGTTTTATGCAGTATTAGTTACAACAAAAAGATTTATATACAATATGAAAATGTCAGGTTTTCACACGAAAGATGAATAAATCTAAAATCGCATAAAATTAAAAAATTCTTGCGTCAATTTTTATTGCTTATTATTAATCATTACAACAACATATTGAATAACAAAGATATAAATGGTATCAGGGAACCATATTTATAAATATGTCTGCAAGTTTTTGTTTCGTGTTTCAAGTTTCCGATTTCAATGTCATACGGGTTCCGAATTTCTATACTTATAAGGCTTAGAAGTAGTAACGTACTTAACGGGTGGCAGGAGGGGTATTGCCGCCAGGGATTCTAACAAAAAGGCCCAAGGCTCCCATTCATTCATTAATTGCAGAGAAGATTAAATTTCAAGAGTTTACTGTATGAATTGGTCCTTTTCTTTACCTAGTTTAATTTCAGAAAAAAGAGCTCTATATGGCTCAATGATGCATTTCAACTAGATATGGGCTGGATACCCAGTTTGAATTCAGTAACTGACAGATCTGGCAATTTTTTTAGGATTCGGCTGGATACTGGGTAATACTACCAGAGAAAAAAAGAAAATCCAACACCAGCAATAATCATTTATGTATAACAAAAGTCTACTTAACGAAAGTTCAGAAATTGGTAATTGAGATTCTATTGGGATATGTTGTTTGTTCGAATTTGTATTATTTATTGATTAACATATTAAATTATTTGTTATTTCGATATAGTTATTGTGTTCACTTTTTCTGGTGAACAAGAATATGACAAGTATGACCGAGCGGTTACAATTTCTATTGCTTGTTGGTATACTAGATTTTGATTAACGATATTTTATTAATATGATTTTGTCACCATGCAGATTAAGGATGTTTGGGAGGTACAATCGGAGACAAGAGTACATAAAATTAGAAATTCGTGATTAATTAGGTTTTGCAGCATGCCATGAGGTAAATAAATACTATGTATACTAAAAAAAAGTATACGGTTTGAGAGAAAATTTTGAAATTTGACAAAAAACTTTGAATAAAATAAAAAATAACGAATAATATGGAAAATTTTTAACTGACTTTTGGCAGTGAATATGCCTTGATTTCAACTTCGAAACAAAAAAATATTTAGTTTCAATCTTTATTAATAATGAGCGTAAAACTTTTTAATATGTTTAAATAATAATTAAAACTTTAAAATNAATTCCGGAATATTAATCAAGTTATTAGCAATACAACGCTATCTAGTACCTATTGCTACCAGTAAGTATCAGTAGATG
Source organism: Agrilus planipennis (assembly GCF_000699045.2). NCBI lineage: Eukaryota > Metazoa > Arthropoda > Insecta > Coleoptera > Buprestidae > Agrilus > Agrilus planipennis. Next base: position 72,054 of record NW_020438944.1, read on the forward strand.
GCAATACGCTGCCAATAACTTGATATTTTGTACATCAAAACATATACGGAGACAATTTAATTTGGACGGTGAGTTGTCGAGACTACTTATGGTGTGCTGATGAGAACTAATATGTTCGAAGTTGCGATTTCCATTCGGTAGTTTTGATAAATTCTGATCAAGACCGTAATTTTCCGCGCGATAACAGTTTTAGTGACCTTATAAACAACGCGCGAACAAGTCGTAATTACCCATTCTTATTAATTGCGAGTATGCAAATAATTTGTTAATGAGATTTTGTAAGCTTGCACATTTTTAAACGTTTCAACCTAGAGCATTTGTTTATTGTTATTATGAATTAAATATTGGTTAGTAAACCAGTTTATAATGAATGCATTTTAATTTCATTTCACCTACCTTAACCCTCTCGTTTAAAATTTCATGGTGTAATGTTTAATCGACTTTTTGAACGGAACTTAATGTGGAACGGGACGCTGGTGAGGGTAGAATTTAATGGAAAACCCGCCAGAAAAAAGACATAAATCACTAACAGTGGTGGTATTGGCAAAATTACTATCCGATGCATCTTTAATTTCAACAGCATTTAAGATATTATAAGTCTTAAGAAACGAAGGCACGTATGATGATTTCGTGATGAAAGTGAAAAACAAATGGAAAGAAATAGGCGAGCAAGATGTTGATTTTTCTTATGCTAGACAATGGAAACTCAAGAAAATGTTTGATGAAATTGTTGATTGGAAACACATGAAAAAGTTTTGGATACAAAAAGTAGCTAATTACAACAACAAGCATCAGGATTTCGACTAATAACCGACGTTTTCGGTTTTTTTGATGCCTGGGAATTTGAAAGATCTAGGAGAAGATGATTTACAAATTAGTGTTACCACTTTAGTGAAGAAATACTCAGAACTTTTCACCGCAGATTTAGCATGAACTGGTCAGTTTCACTGACGTATATTTTCCAGAAAATCGTGATTTCTCGAACGACATTCCATTGTATTATTTGTTATTATTGGAAACAATATAATGCGCAGTTTACCTGAGTATTGCAGTTTATGTAGGTTGTTTTTGACATTGCTTATAGATTCAGCTAGTGCTGAATGAGTCGAAAGTTGTTTAAAAATTGTTAAAGTACTTAGGTACAATTTATAATTTTTGTACCATTTACTTTGAAAAATTCGACCGACACTCAATTTGGATTCTGCAATGAAAGTTTTAACTGAACAAATGGTTAGATGAAAGTTTAAAGTTACATGATTCAATTTTGCTGTATTCAAAAATTTACAACAACATAAGATCGTCAGTCTTAAGACTGGTTGGACATGCATCTCCCTCCTTCCTATCCTGAGCTAATCTTCGCATTTTCCTTAAAATTACAATTTATAAAAAATAATCGTTCGACAACATAGAAGTTCTAATTATTGAATGCGACTCGACCCTGCGCTATCCTTTGCTTTATATCTTTACTACTCCTTACGTCCTTCCTAGGTACCTAAAATCGGCCACTTCGTCTAATTTTCGTCGCCTATCTTTATATTCGCTCTTTCCCTACTTTTTCTTCCCTTGCATACCAGTATTTTAGTTTTACTTTTATTTATTTTCATACAATACTGTTTTGTCAGTACCGCATCCATTTTATTTAATGCTACCTCTAACTCCTCCTTACTAGATGCGACTACTGCTATATTAAAAATTGCCGACCTTCTCAAATTTTGTTTTCATGAGAATCAAGTTGAGAAGTCGGTACTATGGAATTTGGATTCATACAATGATATGGAAATAAATAATGAAACAATTGATTATACAAGTAAATCATGAATCAAAGTCCATTTTGCCAATTCTTACACTGCAATGCTTTTCTTTACATCTATTTCTACTTATTTTGTTTTAATTAGTAATAAAAATTCCTTGTAGTCACTTAGGTATGCACTTATAAAACATCAACATCTGTTATTAACAATAGCAGTTGTAGTGCCGATTCGTACGTGCATAAGTCATCGAAAACAATAAAAACTATACGACAGTAATTAATTAAATTTAATTGTTAGATACTTTATTGGTTTTCTAATTAAAAATGAAGTATGTTTAATTTGCACACGCAGTCTACTTTATAACAGGTCCAATACAAAACGATTCCGAATTTTTTTAATTAATTTTGAGATTATGACGTAATTGAAGGATAATAATAACTAAAGAAATCAAAACTGCAATGGTAAGGATAAGTTTGAAATTGCAAGGTTATGGACGATGCACAGGTTATATATGTTACCGGAAATGTATGAAATCTGGGAAATGTATACGATTCCTAGGAAATATATACAATTGCGAGGCTATTTAGGAAATGTATAAAATATTGTTTCAAAGATTTCTAAAGTGAAACTTCTTTGGGCTCGATGAGAGTAAAATCTCAAGGCAATGAAACGATACGTTTTGCAACGTTTTGTCCCAGTCTTGTTTTACCCATCACTAAAAGTGCTAATTCAAGACCAAAGACAAAGGCCATAATAGTATTGCTTTGGTCTTGCTTTGGTCATCATCTCATAACGGTATGACTTCTAAATAAATTAATATAAAAACACAATTTGTTTTTAAATGTTCGTAAAAGAGTTCTAGAGTATCTTGGGAATGGCGTGATAGACTAAAGTTGTGTTAAAATGAACAATTCCGGAATATTAATCAAGTTATTAGCAATACAACGCTATCTAGTACCTATTGCTACCAGTAAGTATCAGTAGATGGCAATACGCTGCCAATAACTTGATATTTTGTACATCAAAACATATACGGAGACAATTTAATTTGGACGGTGAGTTGTCGAGACTACTTATGGTGTGCTGATGAGAACTAATATGTTCGAAGTTGCGATTTCCATTCGGTAGTTTTGATAAATTCTGATCAAGACCGTAATTTTCCGCGCGATAACAGTTTTAGTGACCTTATAAACAACGCGCGAACAAGTCGTAATTACCCATTCTTATTAATTGCGAGTATGCAAATAATTTGTTAATGAGATTTTGTAAGCTTGCACATTTTTAAACGTTTCAACCTAGAGCATTTGTTTATTGTTATTATGAATTAAATATTGGTTAGTAAACCAGTTTATAATGAATGCATTTTAATTTCATTTCACTGCGAATTGTTAAACGGATTCTAAATAAAGTACACAAAAGAAAAAAAAAGAAAGCAGTTTGCTCACAAATAAAATTCATGGCAAACAACCTGACAACAATGCGTAATTTAGCACATAATACGTAAAAGAACAAATAAATAATTGACTTAATGTCAGTTCAACGGGGTCTGTTTTGTATTGGAATGTCGAGGAAAGTTTTAATTTAAATGAAACAGTTTTCTTGTTTCTAAATCTAAATACTCGATAATTTTGTAACAAAAAAGTTTTCTTTTCGAATTGATTACTTTCCTACCATATCCCTACTGAAAGAATCACATTTATTTTATTTTCAAAATAACTTGAATTAATGTGTTAGTACTTTAAAATAGATCAACTCATTTTTTCTGGTAGCAACCCTGTACATTCCTAACGGTAGATATCAAATGCTACCTTTATATGAGTAAAGCAAACAGTAGCAATTGTTGACAATTTATTGTACTATCATTAAGTGATAATGCACTTGACATGTTGTAAATGATACACTAGATAACAAGATACATTTATATATATTAACATTTAATGTAGAACAAGATGATAAAGGAAATAAAAGTTGTCATACTGTAGTTTGTTTTATAAATTGGTTCTAATGATGTAACACTATAAACATGTGTATCTACTGATAATAAATGAGAAAAGGTTAACAGGTATATCTAAAGGTACAAGTTCATGCGCTAAAGGAAGTTATTGGTAAAGGTCTAGATAAAGGGATCGAAAGAGGAGGTCTCCCCCACCACTGTACCATAAAAAGTTCGTGGCGCTCTCAACCCCATAAAAAGTTATAGGGGTTCGAAGTTAATAAATATGCCAATTTTTATGCATTTCTAGGCATGTAAATATTTCTATAATCATTCTTAAACAATATTCAAAGGTAAAACGAATGAAAAATACATAAAAATATTGAGAAAGTTATATAAAACATTATTTAAATAGCTTTATCAATAGGGTAGGTTAGGTTAGGTTATCGGGTTTTGTTCAAGTGACCACCCTCTTTCGATCCCCCACCTCCACCCGCTTGAAAATATTTTTTTTATTGAATTTTATTTGAATTATAGTGTATGAAAATTGTCAAAATAATCAACTTTCAACCCCCATAACTTTTTAT